>NW_020291197.1:0-78972 GCF_003184625.1 Aspergillus neoniger CBS 115656 | reverse complement strand
AACTTGCTTGCTTGCTTGCTTCAGCTAGGGGATGAAAGACCTTATTTATCATTTTCAGTGAATGATTCTAGATCAGAGTCATGAATCATCAGTTTGATCATTAGACAAAGAAAGCGGGGTAAGCAAGTGGGGTAAGGAACAGTGAATAAAGAATCAAATAGTCGAATAATCAGAATGATGTCAATAATACAAGACTTCATGTGAAAAGTGATTCATCTTTATGTTATCCATCTTAGCTGGGATTCCCATAGAATTTGTATGGGATTCTCAGCTGAGTTGGGTAGTTAAGAGATGATTGCTTTAGTTAGTAAGGATTCCTGATTTCCAGCCAACAATATAAAGATATATATAATACATAACCAAGCTGTATATAAATTTATAATTTATATAATATAATTATTTTCTTATATAAAATACAGATTATATATTTTTATTATATAAATTATTATATAAAATACTACCCACACAGAATAATAAGAAAAATATATTAAATAATTACTTTTATAAGATAATAAAAAAAATATATACAAGCTATTTTTCTATAAAAGAATATATATAATATAAAGAAATATTAGAAATCATTATTACTAAGTAAGTAAACCAGTATAGTAATATATTATAAAAAAAGAAGAGATTTAAAAAAATCCTTAATCTTATATAGTTCATTATTATAAATTAAAAATAATAAATAATAAAATTATTTATAAATATATTTTTACTTACTAAAATACAGAGCTGTAAGATTATATTTATTATTTTATATTAATCTATTATAAATATATATATCATATTATATTTATATATAGAATCACAGAATAAGGAAGTATATTATATATTAATAATAATAAAAATTATAGTTATAATATTTTAATTAATCAGATTATTATAATTTTCTAATCTTTTAATTGAAATATATATAAAATTATATAGATTTCTTTATAATTACAGGAACATGATATTTAGAAAAGAAAATAATATTAAAATAGATTTACTAGCTTACTATGATCTAGTAGATTATATAAATAATATATAATAATAAATCATATAAATTAAATAAAATTATATAATTTATTTTTATATTATATTTTACTAATCTTTTTAACACTGTAGAAGGCCAGTGATCAGTTTTAAGCAGAATAGTAGCTAGTATTTGTATATACCGAGGTGTGTTTCAAAAGTCATTAGCAAGCGCTAGTGGCTTGGCGGTAAGCTTATAACCTCATACAAATCGATCTATCATATTTACAAGAAAAAGCAATATGAAGCTATTTAAACTGATCTTTTTATGTTGTTTAGGACCCTTTACACTGATTTCTTTGATTATATTTGCCTGCCTGCCTGCCCGCCTGCCTATTTGTGTGCTTACCTACGTGTCTACTTATGTCCACTAATCTTGATAACATGCGAGGTTAATATCATCCAGTTGGTGTATGTGTTTAAGTGCCTATCTTGCTTTATTATAGTATTTCTATTAGCCAGGTTAAAGTTATTACTGGCATGTCTTGACAAGTAATTCAGTAGTGGGATAAGAAAGTAAAATAATACAGATTTAATCCTGCTTGTAATCCACCGATTTTAACTAATTATATTGAGGATATCTAGAGATCTAGATAATCTAAGATATCTGATTCTATATAAAAAGAAGCTGTTGATTTTGTCAGGGAAGACTGTAATAATTATAAAAAATCTTATAAAATTTTTATATTTAAAGTCTTAATATCTCCTTTCTCTTTATAATGAATTCTTCGGTAATATATTTATTATTAGGTTAAATCTACCACCAAACCTGGCCTGAGTAATAAATAGAAAAAAAAATGTTTTAACTTCTGCCTTGCTCTTAAAGACTGGATTCTGAATAATATTATAAATATTATTTTTACTAATAAAATATCTGTTTCTTTAAAATAATGCCGAGGCACCTGCCGTGTATAGAGAACTTCTAATAAAATTAAAAATACTATGTCTATCATTATTGGAAGGGCAAGAGTGATTTCATGATTTAGAGATATTTCTTATATAATAAAAAGAATTCTTATGTATTTAGAAATCTAAGACTGCTAAGCAAAAGCATGATACAGTTAATAAAATTGAATAGTTAAATGAATAGCTTAAATTAATCCGAAAGTATAAATAGAAGATCTCTATTTTTTGACCAGGATAAAGCTATACAGAGGTTATATATCTAGTCAAGAATTTCAGTAATTATAAAATAGAAAAATAATTATTTAAGATACAAATTTAAAAGAGGTATTGATTAGTATTAATATTATAAAATCAGTTATTTCTATTTACTAAATTATATATAAAGATTAACTATTTTTAAAATATAGAAAGTCCTTGTTCCAAAATTGGTTTTTTTTACTAAGAAATATTAACGCGAGTATTTAAATATTATTATTCTTAAAAATAAAGTACCTGCTCACCGTTATTACTTTTAATATACTATATATAATATATATAATATATATAAGATCTTTGACTGACCAGGGAACTCACTGGATCTAAATATAAATAAATATGTATAATCCTGGATAAAATAATATATAATTTTATACAATACACCTTAAAATAAAAAGACTGCTGAAGAGGCTTAATTCAAGACATAAAATAAGCTACCACAGGAGAATATTTAATACTGGATTAAATACTTAATAAAGTATATATAAAAAATTATTTGCTTGGAGGGAGGCAACGAATACAAGAAGAGTTATATAAAAATTAATAACTGTATATAGAAGGAGGTCAGGATTAAAAGTCATTTATTAAAACACAAGGATCTTGGTGAGGGATCTCTGTTTTAATAATCTAAATAGCTTTAAATCAGCTGTTTTAAACAGGAATTACAGGCAGTCTCCCTGCTTTGCGTGGAATAATGATCTATCATATAAATTATTATATAAGAGATCTTACCCGTAGGAACACGCCAAGACACTAGCGCATGCTAATGACTTTTGAAACACACCTCCGTATAATTGAACTTATCACGTCTCATACATCGCCCCTAACAGTTATCTAGTTAAATATCAAAGAAACCTAGAAGCTATTTGAATATTAGAAATATACATAGAAAAGATTAAAAAAAATCATTTGTCTTAAGAATTATCATAAAATTTATTTACGATTATTTTTATTATTGGAGATAACGTCATCAGAATTATCTAGGAATATTTATTATTATAATATTACAAAGCTGAGACTTACGGAAATATAGAAATTATCATTCAGAATAAAAGTTAATGCTAGATTAAAGTTATAAAAACATGATTGATTGATTAATTTATTTATACATACTTATACCAGCCCTACAGCTAAGGAGTAGATAATATTAATATATTAGCTGCGAGACCTCAGTCATCCCATACCTTATTATATAATTATTATATATAAATTATATGACTTATTAGACTCAAGGAATTACTAATAATAATCTCTGAAAAGATAATTAGGATATAGGACTTATTAGAAGATAAAACAGGAACTCACTAAGAAAAAAAAACTGAAGAAGCTAATAAAAAAATAATAATAAATAAAAAAAATAGAATTTATTAAATAAAAATTAATTTTCAAAAATATATAAAGCAGCTTAATCCTTAGAAAATGGATAAGTTTTTTTAAATTTATTAATTTTTATAAATATACAGGCTTATTCAGATAAAATTAATTATTATAATCTTTAAATTCTTTTATAAATAATAAATCTTATTTATATTATTTATAATAAAATTAGTATATAATCCTTTTTAAAAGAGAATTTTTCTTAGTTATTATTTTCTTATAAGTAATTTAGTATTGCTTTAAAGAAATATTAATAAAAAATTAATTAATTAAAAATATAAATAATTTTAAAATATTAAAAAATATATTTTTTGAACTCCAGAGCCCCCTGTAATAAGAAATTTCAATCAAATATTTAAAATTTAAAATAACTATTCTAATACCAGGTATCAGACCCCTAAGACAATAAAAGAATCATTAAAAAAGAAATAAAGAGATTAGATATTTTCAGAACTTAAGAATATTATAGAGGTTTTTCCTTAAGCTGATAAAGAAAAGTAAATATAAAGAAACTAGAAAGTATTTTAATTATATATAGATTATTTATTAAATAAATTTTAAAATTATTAAAAAGAAAGAGAAATATAAAGCCTGACTTATCTTATTAAATTTTATTATTATTATTTAAAAAAGTATCAAGCTTCCAGATTTTCCTTTATTGAATAATAATAAACATATATTAAAAAATATTAATTAATATTAATTATTTTAATATTCCGGTTTTTAAATAGATATATATTTTTAATTATTATAAAAAGAAAATCCTGATATATCTTATATTTTGTACTAAGATTTATAAATATAATATCTTTTGAAATCCTGAAGATATACAAGGATTCTTTTAAAAAAATTTATAAAAGTCTAAACTTATAACTTGCTGTAAAAAATACATTTTATATTTTTTTATATAAAAAACTCTAATAAATTTTATATTTTTTAATTTTAATCTATATTATTTATATTTAAAGTAGAAATCCTTATATCAGAAGAATAAAAGAAATTTTATTATTAATTATTGAATAAACTAGCAGAGTTAATTATATCAAAAATAAATAAATTATATATTATTTTTTATGAATTTATAAATAATTATTATCTAGATGTTCACTAGCTAAAGAATATTAAGGTTTAAAATATTTAAAAAATCTTTCTTTATTATAATAAAACTAGATTTAAATAATAGTTTTCTGAAGATTTTTATAGCTAAACTTTCTATAATTAAATTTTAAAATAATATTATAACTCCCGCAATCTGGACTGTAAAAAATATAAAATATTATAAAATAATAATAATTATATATAAAAGAAGAATACTGCTTTAATTATAAAAAAACTAATTATTAAATAAAAATAAACATTTTAAGTAATTTAAGATTCTTAAACCAGCAGAGCCTGAGAATATAAAAAATAATAAAAAAAAATTCTTAAAAAAATTAATATACAAAAGAGATTTTATCTTAAATAAAATTAATATTAATTATTAAATACCTGATATACCTGTTCTTTTAAATAATTTTAAATTTAATTTTTTTTAAATTTTAATCTTTTATATTAGTATAGCTATAAAAGTAAAATACTTGTTAATTTTAAAATAAATATCTATAATTATATAAATACTTCCTTTATATTTTAATTAATTAATTAATTTAAATTTAATATTAAAATCTTTAATATTATCCTGAGTCAGATATAATTTTATAAATAAAAAATCTTATTAAATTATATTAATAAAAATATCATATAATTTGAATTTCTGAAAATAAAAGAAAATATAAAAATAAATGAAAATATGAAAATAAAATTATTATAAGTAGTCTTGTAAAATTTATTAAATTATTAAGTATGTCTTAGCCTGTATAAATTATAAATTAAAAATATATAAAAAGTTTCTAGAACTAGAAAAGTTTAAGTCTAAGAAATAAGAAAAAAAAGACTACTTATATAAGAATAAATATTATATTTATTAATACTGCTAGAATATCCTGTTATTTATAAAATTTAAAGAACTAGATTTGTATAATATTATTTTATAAATTTAATTTAATAATTGATAATAAGAAGTATGTCTAGTATCAATTTAAATAAATCAAGATTTTAATATAATTATTTATTATTTATTATAATTATATAAATATTTTTTAAGATAATATTTGATATGCTATCTTTCTTATAAGAATAGATTTTAGAATTAAATTAAAATGAATTATTTAAAATATATTTACTTATACAAGATAATCCTTGAAAGATTAGAAGTTATAAAAAATATATTATTAAAAATTTATATAAAAATCTTATTAAATTAAATTAAATTTTCTTTATTTTTCTGATTCTAATAGCTGTTGGGTCTGGAAAAGACTTATATTTTTATATAAATTATTCAAAATTAAATATTATTACATAGAAAACTTAGTATTTATTTTTTCATTAACAAAATGATATATTATATTAGCAAGATCCAGATCTTTATTAAACTAGATATTAAATAAATCTTTCATTAAATTTAAATATATTTCAATTCAAAGAATCTGATAATATTCCGCTTTTATTATAATATATTTAAATATAATATATTTAAATATAATGTATTTATATTTAGATTCTTGAACGGACCAGTAGCTTATTAATAATTAATAATGAAAATATTTATAAAAGTATTTATATTTCTTTATTATAATATATATTAATAATTTTTCATTTATAATAATAATAAACTAAGTATAAGATTTATATTAAAAAGAATTACAATATTTATAAGAAGCAGAATTTTAAATAAAATAATAATCTATAAATATAAGTTTTATATTATTCAAATTAAGTATCTAGAGTTTATTATTTAAAAAATAGTATAATAATTAATTTATAAAGAATAAAAATAATTATTTTATAGAAAGTATTTATAATAGTATAAAAATATAATTATTTCTAGAATTTTATAATTTTTATTATTACTTTATTAAAAATTATAGCTGAATTACTTAATCTTTAATTTATTTAATAAAAATAAGATTAATTCAATTAGTTAATATAATATTAAAACATATTTATATTATTTAAAAAGACTTAATATAATATTTTTATTTTAATAATTTCTAATTTAATATAAGAAACAAGACCAGAAATAAATATAATAAATACAATTATTATTAAAATACTTTTCTAGAGAATAAAGAATAATTAATATTTTTTC
This sequence comes from Aspergillus neoniger CBS 115656, assembly GCF_003184625.1. Taxonomy (NCBI): domain Eukaryota; kingdom Fungi; phylum Ascomycota; class Eurotiomycetes; order Eurotiales; family Aspergillaceae; genus Aspergillus; species Aspergillus neoniger. The sequence goes on along the minus strand of NW_020291197.1, from coordinate 72,230 downwards.
TTAAAGACCATGGCCCCTGCGGAATAAAATATAATGTTTATAATAAAAAATATTAATAATTATTTATTTGTTAAAGAAATAATAACTAGAACTTAAAAAACTATAATAATTAAAAATAATTTAATATATATACTGATTATTAGTTTTTAGAATATTTTATAATTAATAAAATCTTAATACCTGGCAAGTGTAATAACTTGAATTTTTATTATAAATTTATTTTTTAATTTATTATTATTTAAAGAATAATATCCTAGCAGATATTCTTGTATATTATAACAATATATTAGAAAATATAAAGGATTATAATTAAATCTTATTTAAATAAAATGATTAAGAGAGAGGATATTCTTAATTATAAGTATAAATAAAAAAAATTAAAATTATTCGGAAAACTACATAATTTATTATTAAAAAAATAAATATTAAAAATTCTTTTAATCTACTCTAGCCACTGCCAGTACTAGATAATTTTTTTTAATATATATTAACAAATTTCTACTTTTTCCTGATAGATAAATATAGATATAATATTATATTCATGATATTAAATTAATTTATAAAAAAAATTTACTTTATACTCCGTTTGAAAATAATTATTTTTATTAAAATAATATATTCATTTTTTAAATATATTTAAATACATGTATGCCGGTCTATTAGATATAATTATATTAAATAAAAAATTCTATATATTTTTAATTAAATAAAGCTATAATTATTTCATTAATTAAATTTAAATTAATAAGAAACTAAACAGCTAGTAGTATAAATAATAAAGACTTAAAAATTTATATATATTAATATCCTGACTACTTAAAGTAAACAGTCTATATAAATTAATAAATATGAATAAAATAAATTATTTCAGATTAGTTGATAGATTTATACAATTATAAAAAACTAGAATCTAGAATAATTTAATTATATGTTATTAAATTATTAAATAAAATTATATATTATATTATAAAAAATAAATTATTTATACTTAATAAACCTGCTAGAATAAATTAAAATAAATTTAATTTTTAATTTTAATAAATTATAAATAATAATAAGATACCAGCTGTTATTACAATAATATTTGAATAATATCTAGAAATTATATATAAATAACAGAACTACGTATAAGATTAAAAAGATCTTATTTAAGTATATATATAGCTTTAAATTATAATACAAGATAAAATAGACTAGAATAAATATATTAAAAATTGATAATATAATATAAAGAATTTAAAAATATTTTTTTCTGTACAGAATTACCAGTTTAACTTAAATTATAATTAGAATTAGTAATTAATAATATATATTTTCTTGACTATAATAATAATATAATAATAATATATTAAAATCTTATGCCTAGAGACAGTCATGTTTAAAGAAATATATATATAAAGTTTCAATTATTTTATATAATTTTGCAAAGTATTAATATGAGCTAGTTTAAAATTTATTTATTAATATTTTTAAATGGACTGTTATACTAATAAATATTATATATATTAAATAAATCAGATTATAGAAGAGAATTATTTAAAAAGATTATTTAATTATATTAATAATAAAATTGATGATTTTTTATATCATTAATTAAATTATTTGTACAGGGGTCCTGTTTAATTACAATAATTTTATATTATAATTTATAATTAAAATTAGTATATTTTACAGTATTGTAAATATTAAAATTACAAATATATGTATCAATATTATTATAAATATATAATTTGTATATATTATACAGAAGATTATAAAAGTACTAATTATATCTATAAAAATAATATTACAAATTACGTATACTGTATTTTTTCTAATAAAAGTATTATATCTTTAATTATATTTATAAATATAGAAAGATATATCAAAAGATAATCTATCAATAATATTAATTATATTATCTAATTTTTTATTAACTCTCTGATTAAATATTATATATAAAAAAGGTTTTTTAATAAATTATCTGATATTGCTATAACTGATATATAGAATATTATGATTATCATATATAATTAGAAATTTAATTAATTATATTATAAAAAATAATTCTGCTTGAAGACCAAGAAGAAAACTATAATTATTTAAAATAAAAATTGATATTATAAGAATTATAAAGTCTCCCAGGATTGGCTGTATATTAAATAATTTTATATTAAACTCTAGATACCAGATAGAATTAATCCTAGAATACTAATGTGATCTATAAATAATTTTACTAGAAAATATTTATTTTTATTATTAAAATTAATAATAATATAATAATAAATATAAATAATAACAAGATTTTTTGTTATACAGGATCGCTGGCTGCTTAAATTAATAAGATTAAATTGATAAATTATTATTAAAATAATAAATATACAGATCTTGATAATAATAAAAGTAAAAATTTTTAAATCTTAATTATAATAATAACAAACCTGATAGTAACTATTAATAAAGATATTATGATTTAGTATATTATAAATCAATTCTTAAAATAGTCTTCTAGTCAAGATATTCTTTTAATAAAAAGAAGATAAGATTTTAATATAATAACTGTTTAGGAACTATAATTAAAGTATTATATATTATAAGTAATTATATATATATATAAATCTTATAATCTTTATATAGTTATGGAATCTATTCTAAAAGATCCATATTATTATGAGTCTGCTTCTTTATTAATAAGAAATAAATTTTGGAAATATAATTTATTTGATATTATTTTTAATATTTTAATATCTTAATCTTTCAGGGCCTCGGCCTTATAAAAATTAAGATTATTTGTATATACAATATTTATAATAAGTATTTACTTATCATTAACTTTAATTTATATTAGTTAATATAAAATTATATTAAAATATAATTATTAAAATTCTGAAGCAGAAGTACTGGTTAATTTAATTATTAAAATTAATCTAAAACTGCTCCTTCCTGAAAAATAATTATATATGAATAAATAATTATAAGATTATTATTAATTTTTAACCCACCAAAGCGTCTGTATTAACATAATATAATTAAATAATCATTAACTAGAAATTATTTTAAAAAGTTTTAATTATATATATATCCTGTCTGAGTACAGGCATTATATTATCAAATAATATTAATATTATTATATTTTATTTTATATTAGTCCTTATAGAAGTAGCCGGCAAAGTAATTTCAAAAAAAATAATTTATATAATAATCCTATCCAGGATATTCTTATAAAATTAAATAAATGAAAAAATTAAAATAAAAATAAAAATAATATAAATATATATACTCAGAAAAGAACAAGAAGAGATTATATAATTTAATATTTAATAAATAAAGTGACTACTAAAGTACCAAGAATTATAATCGTTAATAAATTAAAAAAAGTAAATTTAGGTAGAAGTTTTAATAATTAATAAGATAAACTTATATTAAAAGATTTTTAAAATTTATATTTATATATATTCTATAAGATTCTAGTAATATATTAAAAAATATTCAAATTAATAATCTAGAAAAGAAAACTAGATGATTTAAAAAATATTTTTTAAGATCAGTACTACTAACTTGAGTAATATTATGAATTATTATTCTTTATTATTCTTATAAATATTATATATTATTATATAAAAAATTTATAAAATTATATATTAAACTATATCTTGTAAGACACCTGGCCCGGATAATATTTTAAATTTTATTTTATAATAAAAATTTTTCTTAATTAAACAGACATTATTAAAAATATTTAATATATATTTAAATTATAAATACTATCTTATATACTTTTAAATCTTGATTATAATTGTTCTTTAAAAATTAGATAAAAATAATTATATAAATTTAAAAACTATTATTTTATAGCCTTACTGAGTATAATTAATAAAATCTTTAAATTTATTATTAATATATATTCTAATTATTTAATTAAATATTATAAACTTTTGCTGCAAAAGCATGTAAAAAACACTAAAAATATTTTTATAAATATATATTATATTTCTTTCTAAAGAAGATCCATGCTGCTTAAAAAAATAAAAAATTTATTATAATTTTTTTAATTCTTGATATATTCAAAATTTACAATAATATTTTATATTTATATATTTAAAATATAATTTTTAAAAGCAGCAGATATCTCTGGTACTTATTAATTAAATTTAAAGTTTTTTTAATAATTAATATATAATTATTATTATATTAGAAGACATCTCTGAGAAATACTAGAATATAACTAATACTTTATAAGATTTTGTTATTCGTTATATTTTATTTATTTTTTAATATTAATCTGCTTAATAGTAATAACAGGAATCTTTTTATAATTAAATATATGAATAATATTTATATTTTTTATCTAGGGCCTTATTATCTGAGATAATTATTTTTAATTTTAATATATATATAAATACACTGAGTAATAAAAATAAATATATATTTTCAAATTTTTATTTATTAAATACAACCTGATCTACCTAGTCAGATAATATATTTTTATATTATAGAACTTAATTAACTATTTTACTTATAAAGTATTAAAATTAACTTTATAAAAATTAAAACATTATTTTAATATTTATTTTAGTCCTGATTTATTAAAAAGAGTTTATTTAAAATAACTATAAATTAGAATAGTTAATTTAGTTTTTATTGTATTTTTAATTACTAGTTTAATGTAAAGAATATCTATCTTAAAGTTTTAATATATATATTATATAATTTTAATATTAAAATTCCTGTATAGCTGCTCTATATAACTTATATAAAATATAAAAAATTATCAAGAAATAATATTTAAAATTATCAAAATTAGAGAAAATATCTAGTATTATATACTTTACTGAATTACTAGAATATCTTATATAATATTTTATATAGTTCTTAAGTTTTAGTTTAAAATTATACTTTTTTATCTTATTTCTAAAAAAATTATTAAAAACAGTTATCTGTAAATTCTAATATTATTATTTTATTAAATACTCTATTATATATATAATTAATAATTAATTATAGTAAGAAATCTTAATAAGATTTAATATTCTCTCTTTTGTAAAACTTAAAATAAATCTTATTTAATTTTTAAATAAAGATTCAGCGGACCTACTTAACCTTAAAATTATTAATTTTATAATAATTTTTTTTAGTAAAGTCTACTGTATATAAAGATTATACATTAAAAAAATACTTAAGCAGTATTAATAACTTAAGACTTTTAAATAAATTTATATTAATAATAATAATTACAGAGACAGTATTAATATAATAATAATTATAAGATTCTATATAATTAGCTGCGTAGTAGACTTTAATATAATATATATAATATATATTAAAGAATTTATTAATATTAATATAGCCCTGGCTTTTATTAAATAATTATATTTTATAAATTATATTAATAATTATAATTTTCTTGTCTTATTAATCTCTATATTCTCAGGAGTATATAATATAATTATTCATATTAATAATCAGATTACAATCCAGGTCTATATTAATTTTTTTAGCTATTATTAATTAAATTAAATAATCTGCCTGTAATAACTTCCTGGTTATAAAAAGATTTCTAATAATAAATTTATTAATTATTTTATTAAGACAGGCACTGAGATGGCTGTATAAAAATAAAATATTAATATTAAATATATTACTAAATTAATCTTATTTTTAATATATTATATATATTTCAAGACCTTAGCTGGTAAAATATAAAAAATCTAATAAATAATTAATTTACATAATTTATATATATAATATATTCTTCTATAGCTTATCTCTAAGATATTTATTTTATATATAGATTAATACTGGATATAGAGATCTATCCTGATACAGATATGAGTAAAAAAATTATTTTAATAAATTATTTAAGTATTTTCAGAGCTATAAAATTAATTAAATATCTATATAAAACAGAAAAATAATTAATATAATATATTTTATCTTCATATATATAACATACAGATATATATATATATATATATAAAAATATCTAAATCAAGATTTTTTATAAATAATTATAGATATGTATTTAGGATCAGATCTATTAATCTAGTCTATAAAATAACATAATTTATTATTATGATATAAGTTCTAGGCTAATTCAGGGCCTTATTAAACAAACTACTGGAAGAAGAGGATGATTATTTAATATTTTTATAGAACAGTAATAATCTTATCTTTTTATATACTTATTCTAATAATAACATCTCCCCTGCCGGCTATACAGAGAAGAATACTATAATAAAAATATTTTTATAAAAATATCTAGTATAATTAAATAGATCTTATATCCTCCCGGCAGCAAGTAAATGCAGTAAATAAGATCTTATATAAATATAACATATTTATTTCTATATAAATTAGAGCCCCCCCTGATCCATGTGAAATAAAATAATATATTAAAATAAGTATAAAAAGGTTTAGAGGATTACAAGTATTTTATATATATAAATATCTTTATATATATATTATATAGCTTTAGAGGCGAGTGATTCTTCCAACTATTCTGGTAGTGTAATATCTAGCTGCTAGATTAATACCATCTGCCACTCAGCTGTAGGGCTGACATAAGCGTGTATGAATAAATCAAATAATCAATTAATCAATCAAATATATTTATAATAATAATAAATTTAAATATTAACTATTTATATCTTATTATTAAGAATAATATTTATTATTAAAAATAATATATTATTTAAGATTCTGTACCTTATTATTACTTAAAATCTTGATTTGAATATTCAAATTTAAAATTAGTTTATAATTAAATCCTGTATTTCAATTATAATTAATAATTAATTAGTTTATATTCTGTGAAATTATATTATTCTTATAATTGAATAAATATAAAATAGATATATATAATATTATTAAAAATACTTTATTAATTACTCTGAGTCACTTTATAAGATTTATAATATTTAAATTCATTAGACCATATCTACTTACAATATTATCTTTAATAAAATACCTGTTTTATAATTATTATTATTAATACTTATATATAATTTTGATTTTATATATTATAATAAGACTAATACAGAGACTCTAGTTTAAAAAGTTCTTATTATTAATTATTATATTTAATAATTTTTTTTTTAATATTAATAACCTGTTCCTGTCTTTTTTCTAGTTATTCCATTATTAATAAACAAAAAAGAAGAAATTAGATTAGTTATTAGAATATAAACTAATATATTCTTATCTTTATTTATAATTAATAATATTATTTATAATATTACATCTGAACGAGTAATAATTATTAAAAATGATAAATCTAAATATAAATTAATTATTATAAATTCTGTTATTATTTATTAGTGTCTTCTGCAAAGAATGTATTAATTTTAATATTAATTCTATATTATTATCTGAATAATTATTAAACTATGATATATATATTTATAGATTTTTATATATATTTCTCAAGTCTCTGAAGTTATATATTATTAATATAATTGATAATCTAGATCTAAATACAAAAGTTTTTCATAAATTGTTTATTAATAATTATCTTGCTTATACTCTGTTCCTGAAAATTATGATTATATAATTTTTACTAAATTTATAAATTAAAAAGACTAATTTTATTAAAAGTTAAATATTGTAATTAATATTGTAAAATACTAGTTATATTTTTGTTTTATATACTAATATTATAGCCTGTACTAAAATATTTCAAAAATATAAAATAGTATTTGTAAGGCCTGTCTTATTACTAAAAACTTCTAATAATTCATTTATATAATCATTAAATTAAAAATATATATATATATAACTATTATTGAAAAATATCAGTAATTTATAAAATAAAATATATTAAACTGAGTAATCTTCTTTTCTACATGGATATTCAATCAAATTTTCAATTTTAATAATATCAAGATAATTAATTCATAAGAATAATTTTTCAATTCATATTTATATTAAAGCAGAGCTTTATATTTAATATATATAAGACCAGCACCTTAAGAATAGACTAAAAGAATATATTATATATATTATATATATAAATGAATTTTCTACTGGACCTTTTATATTTTATTAGATAGAATTCTTAAATATATATAGTATATTAAAAGCAGGATTAATTTATTAATATTGATATCTCTTTTCTAGGCAGTATCTCAGTACTTGTCTTAGTAAAATAATTAATATATTTATTATCAGAGATTTTCTTGTAGCCAGAGAACTACTGCAGGATAAATATCTAGCTGAAATAATAAAATAAATTAATTTATAAAATAATATTTCATAGAATATACTAATTTATTTAATAATAATTAAAGAAATCAGTACAGGCCTGGATAATAATCTAATTATTAATAAAATAATTATTTTATATATATTTAGAAGCACTAGAATCAGTAAAATAAAAAATTATAATTATTAATAAAATAATCTATAAGATACAGCTATTTAATAAAAATCAGGATTATATTAATACTGATAAATTCCTTAATATATATTATATAATATATTCTAAAGCTTATAAAGTAATAAATACAGTAAGATCTAATAACTATTATTATTTATATAAATATAAAAAAATAGGTATATTAAATGATTATTATTTCTTAAGTACTTTTTTTGGATATATAATCTTTATCTATAGCAGACTTTACTAAGATAAATTATTATAACGTAATCGGACAACGAAGCGGCGCGACAATGAGCCGGCGCGGCAACCCTCAACCCTCACAAACAAGCCACTAGTCTGCCTACCGTATTGCAATAATCGCTTCAAATTATAGTAATTGAATGCTATATAAATGACTTATATTCAAGTAAACTAGATGTTGACTTTATCTGGACATTTGAGGTGATTATGGTCTTTCTTATTATAATTACTGCAGCATAGTAGCCGACATTGAGCGTGTTTTATTATCTATATAGTCTTAACATTCTTTTTCTGAGCAATATGACGTGTAGTAGAGCCATTTAACATGCATTCCTCTTATAGAAAGCATTTCAAGACCTTCTTCTTATTCTTTTTATATTAATTTATTGTATGGAGTTAATCTAATTCCTGTTAAAGCAGTACAGCATTCTGCATCACTATTTTTGCACCTTTATAGATCTTTTCAAGTACTTGATCAGCGTGATAACCCAGCTTTCTATAGTATTCTAATCTCCGCTTTTTAATAATTTAGTTAATAAAGAATCAAAGGCGTTTTACCTAGATATATAGATTAATTAGATAATGATGTCGAAGGTGGTAGAGATATTTAATTCAAATCTTTAAGATATTAAAGAATTCTTTGAGGGTTGTACAGAGTTAACTTTGATTTCAATGCTAAAAGAACCTCTGCAAGATATTATACTTTAGTAATAATAAGTAGATAGCCTCGCGAATCTAATTCAAGGATCCTGCGCTTCAATACTATTTCATTATTATTAGATAGCTTTTTTAAATTTACCTCTACTTCAGTGCGAGGTTTGACGCCATTTAAATAATCTTTTAAAATACTTATCTTGACATCAAATACTGCAGCACACGCCTTTTTAATAGTAAATTGGCCGTGATTGAAGGCCTCGCAGGCAAGCGCTAGTCTTCTATCTCGAGAAAGACCCTCCATGCGTTTGAATAGCTTTAATATTGACTGAATTAAGCAAGGTTGAATATCGCGTGTTGTGTTGTATGGAGGTTCAAAGCGGTGAGGGTTGCCGCGCCGCTTCGTTGTCCGGTTACGTTCAAGGTAATAATTTTAAAATTAAATAGATCCGCTGGATTATTATCCAGAAATTTAATAAGATTTATTTTAATTTTTATAGAAAAGAGAATATCAGATCTTATTCAAAATTCTTAAATTACTAGTTATATATTTACAAGATATTTAATAAAATAATGATATTATAATCTATAGGTAGTTATTATTAGTAATTTCCTTAAAAATAAGATAAGGAGGCATAGTATAAAAGTAGATTTTAAAAGGTTATATAGAATATTATACAGAAAATTTTAATAATCCAGTAAAATATACAGTACAGGATAGGTATTTAGAAAACCAGCACCCCTGTAAAAGCACGCCTACCAAGGCTTTCTAGAGATCAAAATGCTTGAAAAGTTATATTTAATCATTCTTTAACACTGTCTACGGTGCTTTTCCAGTACTACCAATATTATATAACTATAATATTATAAAAAACTATTAGAAGAACTATGTAATCTTAAGTAATTAAATTAATTATATATAAGAATTTATATATTCAAGCAAATATCTTACTAAATAATAGTAATAACTTTAAATACTTTTAGAAAATTAATAGTAGATATAAGCCTCTAAAAAACCTATTTTTAAATTGTTTAAATATTATAATTATATCTATAGAAAGAATAATAGAGACACTCATTTTGAATATAATTATAAAAAATCTTATAAGAATTAAAAATATTATATACTTATAATAAGTTGACCAGATTGAATTAATTAAATTTATTATATATATCAGAAAACAGAGGTTTTATATCTGTTTTCATATTATGATTATATTTAAAAATAGTAAGATAAGGATTTATATTAATCTTTAAATTATATATATTTAACTAACTTAATAAAATATAAAAGATATTAATCTAATTTAATTAACTTTTATAAAAATCTTTTAAATCTAAATTAAATTAAAACTTCTAGCAGAGAACCTGGATGTATATATAAAAACTTTTTAATATAATAATCTAATTATTTTAACATAGAAGCCAGAATTTAATTAATTATATTAATAAAAATATTATTATCTGCAGAGATTTTAAAATCTTGAACTATAAGATTATAACTAGAAAAAATCTTATTAAATAGTAATATATACTTCTTATTATCTATAATATAAAGAATATAAAATATTCTATATATATAACTACTTTCTAAATTAAAACTTCTAAATATAAATATAATATTTAAGTATCACAGATATATTATAATTTTTATTAATATAAATATATATATTATCAAGAGAAGTAATCTTTTAAAATATTAATATAAATTAATTAAATTTTTATATATATTAATTAAATTAAGATCCTGGAAGAGAATTATTTATAAAAACTTTTTTTTATATTAATAATAAAATTTAATAATAGCTTTAATACTATAATTTGTAATCAGAATCAGCATACTTTATAATATTATGAATATTAAAATTATAAATATATATATTAATATTATTATAAGTAGAGGGACGCTACTGCCACACCAGCCAGGCTTTCTTTATACCAGCCTTTGCTCATGCTACACTCTCTATCTATCTTAAAAAGAAAGGTCTCTTCTATTTAAAGTATAGTTTCTTTTATATTCTTCACCGCTTTCCTAATCAAGCTATTTCTTTGCCTGGGGTATTAAAATTATATCTCAGGAATAAAACCTCTAAAGCAGCAGGCAGTATATTTCTGCCTGTAATAGAAATCAAGCTTTATTTTTAATAAATAGAATCTTATCTTATATAGAATAGATCTTTTCTCTTAAGGTAGGTGGGGGATGTGGCATGAGCAAAGACTAGTATAGAGGAAGCCTGGCTGGTGTGGCAGTAGCATCTTCCTATAAGTATCCAGTCTGTATGTACTACACGGAAAGTTATAAAAATATTAATTATCTTTATAAAAATAATATTAATAAGAGTTAGATATATTATATTTTTTATTAATTTTCTAGTCAGGTATTATATACAGAAAGGTTTTTTTAATGAATTATCTGATAATATTATAATTATTATATAAAATAGTATTATTATCTTATACACCTGAGAATTTAGTTGTTTATATTATATTAAATAGAATTATACCTACTAAGAAATCAAGAAAAGAATAATTATAATAAGAACTGTAAAGTTTTCTTAAAATTAATTATAAATTGAATAATATGTATTATAACTATATTTATATATATAAAATTTGTAAGATAATTTTTATATAAGTATATAATTTATTCTAAAAAATATATCCAAGGAGATATTATTCCAGATTTATTTTTTATTAATAAAAAATTAATTTAAATATATAATTTATTTAATATTATTTCTAATATTTTAATCATTTAAATCTTCAGGGTCTTGCTGAGAATAAGATTATTTATACAAAATTTTCAATTCTAAATTATCAAAAGATATTTTAATATTAAGAGTTCTTATAAAACTATAAATATCTATAATAAATATTTAATTATTAAAAATTTTAACCTACATTATTTGACATAAATTATATTAAAATATAATTATTAAGATTCTAAGATGAAGATATTAATTAATTTATATATTAAATTTAATCTAGAACTACTATTTCCTGAAAAAGTAATTATATATAAAGAAAATAATTATAAAATTATCATTAATCTTGCATGAATTACTTTGTAGTTTATAAATTTATTAATTTTATAAAAATTAAAATAGAACATTAATTATAATCTAATGTTTCTTACAAATATACTTAAGTATAATAATAGTTATATATTAGTTATTAAGGAAATTTCAATTTCAATCAATAAGTACTAGAGGTATCTGCTATTTTTCAAAATTTTTTTATAATAAATATAAATGTAAGATATTATTATAAGTTCTAGATATATTAGAAATCAGAAAAATTAGAATAAATTATTTATTTTATTAAATAGCATAGATCTTCTCTAAAAAAAAGATATAATATATATATATAAAGATATTATTATCATTATTTTATATATCTCTATAGCAGGAGCTTGTAAAATCTAATTTAAATAATTAAAGTATATAATAATAATAAATTGGAGAATTTTATTAATTATACTTAGTAAGATTAGTAAGATTATAGAATAATATTTTTTTAAATTTATATAATTATTTTATTTGATTTTTATGGAATAATTATAATTAAAATTTAAGAATATATAAGATAATATTTATAATCTAAATATATATTATATATTCTTACTAATATTTATTTAATCTGAGACAGTATTCATTATAAAATAAAATTTCTAATATTATCTAGATTAGGTATTCTATAAAGTATAAATTTAATATATAATTCTATATAATTCTTACAGAGTAATTTATAATATATATAATAATAATAATAAATAGTAATTTTTATCATAATACTTGAATAAGTAATATTATTTTTAGAAATAAGTTTTTTTTAAATAATCTGGATTTCTTCTTTAAATATCAACTAAAATATTATTTAATATATCATTAGACTTTTATAGAACAGGTATAAACATAAACTTTAGAAACTTTTTAATATAAATTAATGTTATTAATTATTGTAATTTTTATATAGATTTTTTCTTAACTTATTGATAATATATAATTCTTAATATTTTAATAATCATTTCATTTATTGATAATTAGATTAGATAGAATCTCTTTTTATTCTTTTTAAATATATATATATTTATATTAATTTTATACCTGCCTTATCTTCTTATTTATTTATTTGATCCTATTAATATATTTTAAAATTATTATATGTGATGGTGAGCAACATTACTGAGGCATGTGATGTAGTATATGATATAGTTTTTATTTATTTACTGATTACAAATAATCTTGTTTATTTATTCTATTTACTTTATTTTACTTATTTATCTTTATTATTTATATATATTTTTTATACTTCTTTCCTTTTCTTTCTTATATGTAATATTCTAGTTTAGACATACTAAATATAATTATTTAATCAACTTTTATATAATATTAAATATTATAATTAATTATTTTTTTAATTAATATTACAAGTGGCCAGCTATCCAATAGAATTATTAATATTTATCTAATATATACTTAGTAATATTAAAATAATTAAGATAAAACAGCCTGAACTGAATCTCTGAAGAAAATAATGAATTAATAATTATTTTAAATTATAATAACTAGAGAAAGCCAGACTAGCTCTATTTTATATAAAAAGAATTTAAAATAATATCTAACTATTCTACTGAATAGAGAAAATAATAACTATAAAAAAATTATCTAGAAAAATCTAATAAAATTTATAAAAAGAATTCTAAAAAGATTTTTAATCTAATTCTTAATTTCATGATTAAAATAGAAGTAAAATTAACTATTTTAATTAATAAATGTAATATATTTATGATTAAACAGAACAAGCTTATTAAAAAATATAATAATATCTTTTAAAAATATAATATATAAATAGTATTAATAATATTTTATATAATTTATAATAATTAGAAAACTAAGACCCCTGAATTCAAGAAATTTCTGAAGATTTCTAATCTTTTAATATTTAATGATAAAGATCTTAGCCTTCAAGAACTAGCTAATTATAATATAATAAAAATTAAAAATTAATATGGATTATTCAATTATTCTATCTATCTGATATATATATATATATAAATAACTATTATAAAAAATATTTAAAAATATTTAGTTTTTTAATTTTACTCTAGAATAACTGATCTTCATAAAATTACTATTAATATATTAGAATATCTAAAGATAATCTTTATTAATTTAAATAAAGTTTAAAATGCCTGATACCAATACTAAAAATTAAAAATAATATCTAGAAAGAAATTTTATAATTTTATATTTATATTTTGATATCTAGCAGTAGAGACTAATATTATTAAAATTTATTAAAAAAATAATCTATACTAGTAACTATTTTTCAAATTAAAAAAATAATTATAAGTCAGTTTATAAAGAATAAAATAGATTTTAATTAATTTATCAAGTTTTATACTAGTAATTCAGATCTTATTAATTAAATAATAAAATAATTTTAAAAAATTAATTTATTATCCTGCCATGTCCTGCTAGTAGTTTTAAATATTATTATTTTTATTATTTTTATTTTTACTAGTAACTGAACTTTTTAAGTTATTAATTATACTTTAAACCTGGAGCCCGAAGACTATATTTATATAATAAATAAAAATTATTTAGAGAAAATAATAGCCCAGGTTAAGCAGCTGAAGATTACAAAGAAAAAAATAAAAAATAATATTTAAAAGAAATTTTCTTTTGAAACAAAATAAAAATTTATATAAGTATACTGGACTTGCGGACTTTGCTAGATTAAAAAAATAAAAATTTTATAATAAATATTTTAATATTAAAGAATAGACTAGTAATATTTATTTATTTTTTAATAAATATAGAAATTAATATTTTTATATATATAAATACTGACTTTGCAGTTAAATTAATATATTGATTTTAGAATAAAATAATTCTTTTAATAATTAAATGAATTATAATAAAATTTAATAAAAGAATTATTATATTTCTGACATATATTATTCACTTCAATCTTACTATTAATAAATAATAATTTAATAATATTTCTTTTTTAATTCTTAATCTCAGCCAACATAATATTATATTAAAAAGAATATAATTTATAAAATATAAATTCTTATTAAATTATTAATATTATTAATTTATTTAATCTAACTAGTTTTTATTATAAGAAAAATCAGAGTAAACTTATTATATTATATTTTTTAAAAAATTTTAAATTAATATTCTATAGATTAAAGCTATCAGCAGAATATTATTTATTAAAATAAATATTTTTAAAAAATATTAGAGCCGTCATGTCTTATATTAATCTTTAAATATAAAATTATATTATTATGAATTTATTAGAACTTCCCGCAGGAGATTTTAAGTAAGATGAATTATAATTTTAATAATTGAATTTTTTAATATTAATAATGTGTACTACTTCTAAAATCTTATAATAAGAATGTTTTGAATAAAATTAAAATAATATTAATTAAAGCTGCTGTTTTTTATAGATATTTTTAAAAATTAGAAATCTAAGATATTTATTATATTTTTAAATATAATTAAAAAGATAATTTTAGATAAATATGATTCTATAGATTAAAAAGTTAAATTAATAAAAAAGAAATAGATTAAGCAGATCTTATTTAAATATTATTATAACTTAGTTAATATCTTTTTTTAAGAAAATATAAATATTCTTCTACTATTTTATTTTTATAATTATTAAATGAAATTAAAAGAAAACCTACTGAAAGTAGTTTTTTTATTATAAAATAATTCTAGAAAGTCTCAAGACAGCTTAAGAATACATTTCTAAAAATTTAGAAAAAAAATTATTATTTTTAATACAATATTATCTATTTTTTTTATTCTCATAGTACAGAAGCCTGGAGGAGAATTATATCTTTATATAAATTATTAAAAATTATTAAAAATTCAATAAATTAATCTAAAAGAATATCTATTTAACTTTATTGATTAATCAAATAATAGACAGGCTGAAAATATTAAACTCTTCATTAAATTTAATATATATTAAGGATTTTACTGAATATATATAGACCTTAACTCTGAAAATCTAATAACATTTTAAATTCATTATAGAATTTATAAATATTATATACTATTATTTAACTTTATTAATAATCTGGCTGTATTCTAGTAATTTATTAATAAAATTCTTATGAATTTTCTAGAGAAGTTTATTACTTCTTATATTAATAATATATTAATCTTTAATAATAATAAAATTAAATATAAATTTTATATATATTAAATTTTAAAATATTTTTATACTACCAGTCTCCAGGCTGCTATTTATAAATATAAATTTTATATAATAGAAATTGAATTTTTAGATTTTATAATCTTTATTATTAGTATACATGTGGATCTAGCTAAAACTATTATAATTATTAAATAATAATATCTGATAATTATTAAAAAGATTTAATCTTTCTTAAATATCTATAACTTCTAATGTTAATTTATTAAAAAATATAGATAATCATAAAATTTATAATATAACTAATCTAGAAAGATATTTTCTTTTTATACATAATATTTATAAAGAAGTATTCTAAATTTTTTAAAAAAATTTAATATCTATATCTATATTGATCTATTATAATTTAT
The DNA here is from genome assembly GCF_003184625.1 of Aspergillus neoniger CBS 115656. Lineage (NCBI taxonomy): Eukaryota > Fungi > Ascomycota > Eurotiomycetes > Eurotiales > Aspergillaceae > Aspergillus > Aspergillus neoniger. The sequence goes on along the minus strand of NW_020291197.1, from coordinate 55,388 downwards.
CTAGGTCTATATAGATAAAAATTAATATTATTAATAAAATATAATATTTTATAGTTTATTATTCTAAGATTATATCCCCGTCTGAGTATAATTATAATATTTATATTAAAAAAATATTAATAATTATACAGGCTCTGGCAGAGTAGTATATAAAATTAAAAAAATTATAATAATAAAAAAAGTTTAATATTCTTACAGACTACTGAGTCTTGAAGTATCTTATAATTATTAAGAATCCAATATTTAATAAGTCTACTGGACAGAAATATTTTTTATTATGATTTTATTATTTATTATTATTCAAGAAAAAATAATATTCTAATTAATTATTTTATCTGTAAGAAGCCCACTACTGGATTATTAAAAGATTATTATTTTTAAATATTATTAAAATCTAAGTAACTAGAGCCAGAGATTACTTTTAAATCTTAATATAAAACTCTTAAATTTATTATAATTATAATTTCTATAGAACTAAATCTCTATATAATTAATTATATAATTAAAGCTCTTTTAAAAATATATAATAATTAAATATTAAGTTCTCCCTGAACGATAGATTATTGTTATATTAAAATTAACTAGTAATCTCTGATAAAAAAGATGTTCAGATATAATTATTAAATTAAATTTATTATTAATTATTATTTATATATTCTGCATACACAAAGATAATAACTTTTACAAAAAATTAATATTACTGGAATATCTAGATCAGAGATATCTAATATTATATAAATAATTATGTAAATATAAAAATATTTATTATAATTTATTTCTAGACTTATTTTATTCTCTATTAATTTTTATATACTTATAATAATATATTTTAATATATTTTTAATTTTTTCCGAAAGGCCGCCACGGTTATAATATAATTTTTATAATAATAAATGATTTTAATAAGTATAGAATCTCTATTCTATATATTAAACAAATATTTATATAAAATATAATATATTTATTTATAGATTAGATATATGCCTGGATAGAACTATTAAATATAATTATTTTAAGTTAGAAAAATTAATTTATAATTGATTTTTACAATAAATTCTGCAAAATCTTATTATAAATTAAATTAAAATCTTTTATTATATATTATTTCTAAACTGATAATTAAAAAGAGATTATTAATTAATATATAATCTAATAACCTATTCTATTAATGAATTATTTCTGAAATAATTAATTAAAATTATTATTTTTAATTAATTTTATTGTTGCTACTCTCCAGCATGAATTTATTAAATAATTATTATTTATAATAAAGAAAGATTATAAGTCTAAAATATTATTTAACTAAATATTTCTTATAAATCTTCTATTATATATAATTACTTGAGATCAGGCACAGGAGTTTACTTATTAAATAAAATAAATCTAATTTTTAATTTAACAGAACATCTAAGAAGTCTAGAACTAATGAATTTAATAAGTAAATTATTAATACTATCCAGAAAACTTTAATATTAGTAAAAAAACTTTTATTAATATAAGAAACTGGTACTGGAACCAGTCTTTATAGAAAAATTTATATAATTAATATAGACTTATTCTAATTATTAATATAATAAATGATATATATAAGATCTGCTTTCTAAAAGATATATATCTGATTTTTTATTCGAAGAAATTATGTTTATAAAATTTATTAAAAATTGTACCTGACCAGATTCAGGATATTATTATTTCTATTAAAATTAATAACTAAATAAAATAAAAAATTAAAAAAATATTTATTAATTATTTATACTACAGATATTTATAATATGGAAATAAATAATTTACTTCAGATAAAACAGATCATATATAATATCTAGCTAGAAATTTTAAGAATACTTTATTTTATCTATATAATTATTATACCACCAAGTATCTTATCTATTCTAGATTTTTTAAATAATTAATATAATAGTTAGCTGTTGCTGAGATTGACAAGTTTATACTAGATTATAAAAATAATAATATATTCTTGACTAAGAACAGCCAGTCTTAAAAGAAAAGAATAATATAATAATAAATAATATGACTGAAACATGTAATATAATATATAATATAATTTTATTTATTTTACTGATTATATATAATTTTATTTATTTATTCTGTTTACTTTAACTTAAATTTTATTTTTATTATTTATATATATGTTCCCACACTCCTTTCCTTTTCCCTCTCATATTCAATATTCTAGTTTAGACACACTGAATATGATTATTTGATTGGCTCTCACATTATATAATTTATTTTTTAGAATTATTTTATTAGCTGTTTCTATGGGTACTAGTATAAGATAAAATATAATAATATTAATATTATTTAATAATATAATATCTGTACCCAGGCAGGATATATATATAATTAAAACTTTTTAAAATAATTCTTCAATAAAAATCATTTAATTCTACTATTCTAGTACAGATATTTTAATTATTAATATTAATTTATTAATTATAGGACTGCTTATATAAGATTAATAATAATTCTATTATTATTTTTTTATATATAATTATTTTTTTCAGAAAACAGCAGATTTAAAATAATTTTAATAATTAAATTAATCTATATTTTTATTATAAGAATTTAATGATTATATCTTAGTATGGTTTGTATTAAACAATATAAATTAAAATTATTAATACCTAGATACTTGCCGCAGATATTCATAATTTTATAAAAAGTTTTTAATATTAAAATATATTTTTATAGTTTAAAATTATAAATATTATATATATAAATAATTTTGTTCTTAATAAGACCCTGAAAGATAACAATATTAAAAAAGTAAAAATTATATTAAATAAATTATATTTTTAAATGTATCTTCTCATTAATGAAAGAATAAATTTGAAAATAATTTCTTTTTAAATATATTTTCTTAAAATAAATTATATAATTATATAAAAACAATCCTACAGAATCTGTGTATATATAATTATTATATTGAAATCTTATATTTTCTTTTTTTTTAAATAGACATATTATAAATAAAATATTCTTTCAATAATTAGGTTTTAATATATTAAGTTATAATATAATTATTTTTAATAATTATTATTCTTAATATTATTATCATTAAAATGGTTATTTAAAATATTCTTATCTTTACTATTATCACAATTAATTTATCGTTTTAATGATAATTTATTAAGTAAATTATATTAATCTAGACAGTTAGAGGCTCTGTATTATAAGATTATTATTATTATTTATATTTATTATTATATTATTGTTAATTTTAATAATAAAAACTAGTATCTTCTAGTAAGATTATTTATAAACTATCTTAATATTTTTTTATTTAGTATTCTAGAATGAATTAAAGAATTACTTCATATAAGATTATTTAACTTATGATTAATTCTAGAACCTTTTACAATTTTTATTATAATAACTTTTATTTTAACTTATTATAATTTTTTTCTTGATTTTTAAGCAGGCGCGAGCCTGCTTAATATAATATACATGATTCTTATCAGTATTATTTTTATATAAATAATAAATATTTCTATTATTTTTTATATAATATATATAGACCAGGTACTTGTAGTAATATTAATATATATATATATTTATAATTCTAATATTTACAATACTATAAATATAAAATATATTGATTTTAATTATAAATTATAATATTAAAAATAATACTGTCAAGTAGACCTTTTGTATAAATACTTTAATCAACAGTAATGTTATTATTAAATCTTATTATTAATATAAAAAAATAAAAATTTTAAATAAACTTTTTCCAGAATCTTATCTAATTAATGTTTATAATAGTTATTAATATAATAATTTAATAATATATATTAATAGTAAACAGATATTTAATTAATTTTTTCAATACTTTAACAAATTACTTCTAACTATATTGATATTTATGTTAATGAAAATTATAATATACTTATAATATTTAATTATATTTATCTCCAGGACTTTGATCCAGGAAACAAATAGTCTATATATATAAAATATTTTATATTCTTTATATTATAAATAATAAAAAATATATTATTAATTTATAGGACTTTTCCAGCTGTAATCTTATAATTTAATATTTTAAAATCTTTAAATAATAATATTTTTATTAATTTAATTAATTAAATTCTGGTTCCTGTATTAGAGTAACTAAATTATTATATTAAAAATTTCTTATATATATAATTTCAAATTATTTATTAAAGATTCTGGATTAACCAGAATCCTAGAAATCTTTATAAAAATTAATTAAATTAAATTAATATCTTTTATTTATATTTTATTAAACTAGTTAGATATATATAATTGAAGATTAATATTAATTTTATTTTATTATTTTTAAATATGAATATAATAGTAAAAGAGAAGCAGAATTCCGACTTTTTAATATTATAATAAATTTAATTAATTAAATCTAATTAGCTTCTTATAGATATACAGGATTTTTAATTTCTATAAAACTTTTTATAATTATATATTAAAAAATTCTTCTCTTTACTTTTTATAAATATAATTATAATAATCAGAAAGTCGAGAAAAATATTCTTTAGAGACTTATATCTATTATTACTTTTTTAAAAATATTTAAAATTAGTATATTATTTAATAAGATATTTGCTTGAATATACAAATTCTTATATATAATTAATTTATCTAATTAAGACTATATAATCCTCCCAGTAGCGTTTTGTAATATCATAACTATATAAAGCTAAAAAGTGCTAACAAAGTACTCTAGATAGTACTAAAGAACAGTTAAATATAACATTTTGAGGGTTTTGACCCCAAGAAAGCCTTGGTGGGCATGCTTTTACGGGGATGCTGGTCCCTTTTATCTTTATTTAGAAAATACGTCTAAAAAATCCTAGATGATATTTGATATAATATAAACCTTTCTATTATTTTCTATATTTATTTATTCTAAAGCATAAGTTTATTTAAAAAATTAATATTAGTAACATAATAATCAGTGAAATAGATTTTTATAACTAAAAATAATTATTTTTGATTCTGATACATTCATAAGGATATTAAATAATAAAAATAACTAAATATATTTAAATTTTTATTTACTAAGTATAACCTGAATTTTTCAAGTAAATAATATATTTTGATATTTATTATTTATAAAGTATTAAACTTAGATTCATAAAGAAATCTTATTATTTTAAAAGAGATACTACTACTATACTAGCTAAACGTTTTCTATACTCTCTACCTGAAAGACAAGGCCTATTCGCTTCTAGAATATAGCCTCTTTGGTATTTCTTATCATCCTGCTATTTCGGTAATCTACTTACCTGAACTGCTGGAAGTCTGCTCTAAATATAGATTTCAAAAATAGAAAACAGTATAGTTCTACCTATAATAAAAATCAAGCACCAGCTAAAATAGATAGAATCTTATCTTATAAGATAGACAAAGAGTGTAGTATCAGCAAAGACTGGTATTACAAAAAGTCTAGCTAGTATAATAATAATATCTCACTATTTTAATAGTTAATTTAATTCTAATTTAACAGAGAAAGTTGATTCAGAATAATCATATATTAAAATGATTAGTTTGATTTTTGTCTCATTTTTAATTACTAGCTTTATATAAAGAATAGTTATTTCAAATCTTTCATATATATATATATATATATATATTATAATCCTAATCTTCGAACTCCTGTACAACTATTTTATATATTTTATATATTTGATATAAAATACAAGATTTTACTAGAAAGCAATATCCAATATTACTAAATTCTTTAGAATATCTAATATTATATACTCTGCCATTTTATTTCAAAAAGAATTTTATAATATTTCATATAACTTTTAGAATCTAAATTTTATATTATATTTTCTTAACTCAATTTTATGTAAGTTACTAAAAATTGCTGCCTGCAGATTCTAATAATATTATTCAATTCAATATTTTATAATATATATGATCAATACTTAATCATAAAAGATCTTTAAATAAAATCTGATACCCTTTGTTCTATAGAAATTCAAAACAAATCTTATTTTAATTTTTAGATATAAACCCGACAGATCCAGTAATTTATTTTGATCTTTAGGTTATCAATTTTATAATAAGTTTTTTCATAATAGAGCTCACTGTATACAGAGATTATAAGATAAAAAAGTATACTTAAACAATACTAGTAACTAGATATTAATAGTAAATTCTTCCTATATTTATATTACTATAATAATAAATATAAGATTTTACAGTATCAGCCGCCCTGCAAACTTCAAAATAATATATATAAAATATATGAGTTTATCAGTATTAATATAATCTTAACTTGTATTTAATAATTATATCTTATACTTTATATTAATAATGATTAAAAATCTTTTATTTCATTAATATCTTTATTGTTAGAAATATATAATATAATTGTTTTATCAATAATTAAATTATTATCCAGACCTATGCTAGTTTCTTTAATTATTATTAATTGTATTTATATGTTTTATAATATTCATATATGATTTAATTAAGGGCAATGTTTTAACTTGGGAAATATCTTATAAGAACTTTTAGATTATAAGGTCTCTAAAATAAATATATTAATTATCTTATTGATTGATTGATTTATTTATTTATTCAAACATGCTTATATCAGCCCTACAGCCAAGTGGCGGATGGAATTGATTTAGCAGCCAGATATTACTGCCAGGATGGCTGGAAGGATTACTAGTATCTAAAGTCATGTAATATGTATAAATATATTTATATATATAAAATACTTGTAATCCTCCGGATCTTTTTATATTTATCTTAATATATTACTTTATTTATATAAATTAGAAAGAACTCTAATCTATATAAAAATCTTATATTTATTCAAGATCCTGTTTACTGGATCTGCTTGCTGCTGGAAAGATATAAAACCTATTTTATTATATTAATTATTTTTAAATAAATATTATTATTATAGTATTCTCCTCCGCGTGGCCGGCAGGGGGGATATTATTATTAAAATAAGTATATAAAAAAATGAAATTATTACTCTTATCCTTTAGTATTTTATCTAGTAGGGCACTGAATTAACCCAGGATCTGTATTATAATAATAAACTATACTACTTTATAAATTAGATTAATAAATTCAATTCTGAGTATATATATGTCTGTATTCATCTATAGAAAATCTTAATTTAAATATTTTTATATATATATTTATATATTATATATATAAAGATAAAATATATTAGACTGACTGTTCTTTTATCCTGTATAAATATTTAATTAATTCTGTAATTCTAATAATACTAAGATAATTTGTAAAAATAATTTTTTTAATTTACATCTGTATCAGGATAGAGCTCCACACCTGGTATATATTATATAATATAAGTATTTTAAGAATAAAATTTAGAAGAATATATTATATTTATAAATTATATAGATTAATTACTTACTGAGTCTTCCATGCTTCATCAGTCAACACTTTAGAATATATATAATATACTAAGAGCAGGATCAGTTTACTAATATGTTGAATATTAGTATTTCTTTTTCAGGCGGTATCTTCAGTGCTGGTTTTAATAGAATAATTAATATGTTTATTACTAGGAATTTTTTATTAATAAAAAAGCTATCATAAAAATATTATCTAGCTGAGATACTGGAGCCAGTTAATATATATAATAATATTCTATAAAATATACTAACTTAATTAACAGTAATTAAAAAAGTTAGTATAGATCTGGATAATAATTTAAGTATTAATAATAATAAATATTTTAAATATTTCTAGAGGCCCTGGGAGTAGTATAATAAAAGATCATAATTATTAATAATATAATCTATGAAATATAGCTATTTAATAAAAATTAAAATTATATTAATATTAATAAATTCTCCAGCATATATTATTATATATATTATATTAAAATTTACGGGATAATTAATCATGCGGGGTTTTATAATTACTGTTATATTAATATTACTATTATAGTTATTACTATTTATATAAATTTATATAAAAATCTTAAGCTACTGATGCTATTTAATTATTTTTTTGAATTTATAATTTTTATATACTGTAGACTTTACTAAAAAAATTATTATAGAATAAATAACTTCAAGGCTGAGTAGGTTTATTAGATTTTATTTAAAAAAATTTTTATAATTAATTAATTATTAGTTATATATATTATAGAGTATTTAATAAAATAATAATATTAGAATTTACAAGCAGCTGTCTTTAGTAGCTTATTTAAAAATAAAAAGATATAATATAAAAATAAATCTTAAGACTTATATAGAATATTATATAAAATATTCTAATAATCTAGTAAAGTATATAGTACTGGATACTTTCTATAATTTTAATAATATTAAATATTAGTTTTTAATAATATTATTATTAAAATTATATTATAGACTTATCCTTGCTACTTACTTAGAAATAAATTTATAATAAAATTTATAATTATTATTTTTTTAGATTTACTGGATTATGATAGCAGTTTTAACTTAGTATAGAATATATATTAATAAATTTGAGTTTTTCATAAAAATTATAGGATTTTTATATATATTTTGTTATTCTAATATATATATTATGCTATTAATATTGATATTAAATAATTTTTTAAATATATTATTCTCAGTAATATCTGCTTTCTAGAATATTAAAAATAATTTATAATATTTTTTATCTTATTACTAAACTAGCTAGGATTATTACATATTTACTTTTCTAAAAAAATTATTTTATTTATTTTCTAGATTACTTAGCTCTATATTTTTGAGGATTTTAATCTTTTATTTTTATTTTTATAAAAAACTTTAATATGATATATAAAGTAGGTTTATTATAGAATTCTTTAGATAAGAATATACTGTTTTAAATTTAATTATTATATATATATATAAATCCGTATTACCAGAAGATTTAGCATTTTTATATTATTATTAATATTTTTTAATTTTTAATTATATTTTAATATCTGCAGGTATTTCTTTTAGAAATATATATTTTAATATTTACTTCATTTTTATATGATTACTTAAGCTTTTTTCATTAATATTTTCTTAAAGAATTTATCTATTTTTGTAGATTTATTAAACTCTTGTATAGTTTTATTTATAATATAAAAAATAATAAATTTTATTTTATTTTTTTAGTAAGAAAGCAAGGTCCAGATATTAATTAAATATACTTATAGAATATTCCTTTCTAAATTAATATTTAATTATAAAATCAGATATTACAAGCAGCCTTGTTTATTTGATTTATTAAAATCTTAATTCTTTTAATTTAAAATTCAGAAAGATTTTAAGATTAATATAATTACGTTTTATTATAATTAAAAACTACTTTTTCCTTAATAATAATACTACAGTTTCAATACTTTTATAATAATAAATAATTCTTAGTTATTTATAAAATATCTGTGTTCTATATCTATTTCCCTTTTAAAAAAAATATAATAGGATACCAGATTTCTTCTATTTGTAATTATAATATAATTATATTATAGTAATATTTTCATTTCTGGTGAATCTGTATAGTTTAAAGTCATTAATTTTAATATTAATTAAATACTTACTACTCGCAGTTTTAATTATGAAAAAAGATTTTATGATAAAACTAAGAAAATCAATCCTATACTTAGTATTTGTAAATAAGATATAATCTTTATATTATTTTATTATATTCACTCTTATAACCTTGTTACTTAATCTCTGTAAGATAATTTATTAAGCTATATTTACATAAAAACTAGAAACTATATTTATAAAGAATCCTCTGAATCTTCTAATTCTCCAGTCTATAAAACTACTGTAAAGATACTTATAGAAAAATCTAGAGAAATATAGATATTTCTAAATAAGTTCTGTAAATAATTTTAATCTATTTAAATAAATTATAAGCCTGAAGTTAAAACTGGGAATTACTATGAGATTAAAAAAAATCTATAGAAATTTAAGTAACTCTAATAATTTTACTATAAGTTTTATATATTTGAATATTTATATTTATTCTCCGCAGGATAATGAATACTATAGTACTTGTAATTATATTATTTATTAATTAATTATTATTTAGTAAATATTAACTGTATAGATAAACAACTAGAATAAGAAATAAAAAATATATATTATAATAATTTATCTAGACTATATTCTCAATAATCTCTGGAAAAAAAACTATAATAAATTATTATAATCACAGGTAGAAAAGCCTCTGTAGAAGTTTTTAAAAATTTAATTAAAAAATTTAAATAACAGAAAACAAGAAGCTTGGTTATAAATATTTTAAAACTATTCTTTATAAAAAAAGAATTTTATATATTTCTAATAATAAAAAAAATAAAATAAAACTCAGCTGGAAGGTCCAGGAGCTAGATATAGTATAATTATATTTATTTTTAAAATCTTTTTTTATAATAATGAAATATAAGATTTATAAATAGTTAAAGTTCCCTGTAAATAAGCAGGATCTGGTATTATTTTTTATAAAAATATATTTAAGCTTAAGCTGGTAGAGTAAAAAACTTAATTATTTATAAAAAAATATTACTGTTTATAAATAGAATTAAATAACTTTTATAATATATTTTATAAAATAGAAGACTATAAAATACTCTTTTATAAAGAAAATAAAATATCAATATTATCTTATAAATACCAGCCAGTAAGTTTATAATAATTTGTAGAATAATAATATATTTTCACTATAAAAAACAGGGTTATTTTACAATAAATTATTATATTAAAAAAAGAAAACTAGTTATAAAAAATAATTAATTACTTATATAAAGCAGGAAGTACTAGAAAAAATATTATTCATAATATATTCTAGCTTATAAATACACAGAAGACTATTTATAAGAAGTAGTTTTAATATATTTCATAAGAAAAAAATATTAATGAATATAAGAGTAAAAGTAAATCTGGTTTTTATATTATTTATAAAAATTATAAGATACAAATTAATCCCTGTAAAGATACTCATAAAATCTCTAGATAAAAATAATATTTATTTAAAAGAAATAATTATATTTATAATAATTCGTAAGAATACAGAGAATAACCATAAGAATTATTAAGATATTATAATTATAATATTAATTATAAAGAAGATTATATTAAGAATACCTTAAATTTATATTATAAGATTTATTATAAAATTTAATTATTATTATCTGAAGTTCTGGGAGATCTAGATAATCTAAATATATTATATATCTACAGAGAAGACCCTCGCGGAGAGAAAAGATATAAAATAAATATATATTATAATAATCTAGAAAACTTACTAAGACCAGGAAGAGGAACTATCTGATTAATTATAAAAATTTAATAAAATATTTATAAAAAGAAATTATATTATATTTATCTTTATAATCAGCATTTAACCTGGAGATTAAGCTTATAGAAAAATATAAACTTAGAACTAGCTTAATTTATAAAATATTTCTTATAGAATAAAAAATCTTATAAAAATATTTATAAGATTATTTTATAAAAAGCTAGATTAAAAATTCAAAGTTATCTATAATTATCCCAGTCCTATTTGCAAAGAAGAAGAATAGAAATTTATAAATATATATTAATTAATATAATTCAAATAAATAAATTATTGTGAATAAGTACTTATTATTATAAATTAATAAGTATATGAAGTATCTTATAGAAATATTATAATTTATTTAGTTTAATCTTTATAAGATTTATTATAAAATACAGATTATAAAGGATTATAAGTAAAAAAAATATAATATTTTATATAAAATATAAACTGTTTAGATATATAATTATATTTTTAAATTAATTAATATCTTTACAGAGTTTTAAGATTTTATAAATTTATTATTCGCGGAGTACCTGGAGTACTTTATTATTATTTATTTAAATAATATTATAGTATACTTTCCAAAATCTGGAGATATATAAGAAATAGATTTATAAAATTCTGTAAATTCTAGAGAAAGTAAAGTTATATATAAAATAAAATAAATATTATTTCGCGAAATTAGAAATTAATTTTCTAGAATTAATTATTAACTATGAAAGTATATAGATAAAACTAGAATAAATTTAAATAATCTGCGAGTAGCTAGAGTTATAGAATATAAAGAAAATCTTATAATTTATAAACTTTATAAACTGATATTATTAATTAATATAAAATATTTATAATTATCTAGTTTAGTTACTGACCTGACCAAGAAATCCTATAAAAAGAAAAAACTAGATACAGATTTTCTGATATCAGAGATTTACAAAAAATTTTATAAATTAAAAAATATATTTACAGAAAATATTATTATAGTTTATTTCTAGAAAAAAAAGCAAGTATATATTAGAACTGATGTATTAATATTTATAATTAATAAAATATTAGTATAAAAAAATAAAAATAGCCAGTAGATATTAATTATATTTTATTTATAAAAGATAATTATAGCAGAATGGAATTATAGAATTCTAGACTAAGAATTATTTATAATAATTAAATTCTTTAAGAAATAGTGATATTAATTAAAAAAACAGATTTTATAATAAAAATTATAATAAATTATAAAGCCCTAAAATATTTTATAACTAACGTAATCCATGGTTAGGTGGCCCACTACGGTTAGGTGGCCCACCCCATCGAAAATACCACCTCAAATTCCTACCCGAAGCCATTCAACCACCATGATACCACCAAAAACACCTATCTCATCAAAAGCACAGATAGAACAGAAAGGCAGGATCCTCCTTGCCATTAAGACTATTTAGAAAGACTAAATTACCAGTATTCACAAGACAGTATATATTTATGATATTCCTTGAACTACCCTCCACAATTAACTATCTGGACATGATTTTACTCAAGATATAACTTATAAATATCAAAAATTATCAAAAAATAAGGAGGATTTACTTGTTAAATAAATTCTATCTCTAGATAAGTAAGATGTAAGTCCCCGGCCGCTTGATATTAGAAATATAGCTAATATAATCTTATTTAAACAAGATCATATAACTCCTAAAGAGGTAGGCATCAACTAGGCCTATAACTTTGTTAAATACTATAAAACTCTCTGTACCTGTTATACCAGATAATACAACTATTAAAAAGCTAGAATAGAGGATCCTAAAATTATAAAAGACTAGTTTAATTAAATCTAGAAGATTATATAAAAGTACAGGATCTTATTAAATAATATCTATAATTTTAATAAAACAGGGTTTATTATAAGTATTATTATTATAATTAAAGTAATAACTAGTTCCCAGAGAGCTGGCCGGCCATCTCTAGTTTAACTAGAAAATCAGGAATAGATCACTTTAATTAAATATATTTAATCTAATAAAATAGTTTTATCTTTAACTCTAATCTTCAAGAGTAAAATATATCTTAAGGCCTGGTATAAAGATTAATCCATTCCCCTTATCTGGAGAATTAAAGTCAGTAATAATAATTAAATTACTGATATAATTAGCCTTTAATAACTTTAAAAATACTTTATCCCATAGATTAGAGATAAATTAATAAATAAGTATAGTCTTCTAGTACTTAACAGCCATGGCAGTTATTTAATTCCTGAATTTAATTAAACCTGTACTAAGAATAATATTATTTCTATCTATATACCTGTGTATTTATCCCATCTATTTTAATCTCTAAATATTAGTTATTTTAATATACTTAAATATATATACAGAAATATGATTTAAAAATAAATATAATACAGCCATGATTATATTAATAAGCTTAATTATTTAAAGATTTATCCTAAAGTATACTAATAATCTCTAATAAAATTAAATATTATCAGCAGATTTAAAATAACAGGTCTTATTTCCCTGGACCCTGAGTAAGTACTTTTCCAGTTTAATATTTATTTTAAAATATCATCTACTCCAGGTAGTCAGTCAAATAGCTCAGTACTTTAAATATTATATAATATAAAATATCTTTTAAAGTATCAGAATACAGTAAAACAGTTACTTCAGAAATAGTAAGTAAGTCTAACTTTATCTACTTATTTTATACTATATTAACTTCTCAAAGAATACAAGCTAGTAATAATAAACTCAATTATACTGGCCAAGAAGAATAAGGAAATACATACTAACTATATAAAACAGATATAAAAGAAGAAGTATTTAAGAAAGTAAGTAGTCTATATAAAAGATATTACTGTTAAGAAGGCTCAGAATATAATCCAGTAAGAACAGAAGATATAAAATAATGAAGTTATAGAGATTAAACCTTAATCTTTATTTATAGAGACCCCCTCGCGCGTGCCTCCACGCTGCAGTAATTACTTTATTATTAGTCACTGATATATACAGTATTCAAAATCATCTAGTTTTTAATTATATAGCATTTTTATAAGCGTTTTTGTTGAATTAAAGGCTTTATTTTAAAGATATCGAGCCGTTCGGGCAGAGGGGTGGGCCACCTAACCGTAGTAGGCCACCTAACCGTGGATTACGTTAATAAGAAACTATTTAAAAAATAAGTATAATAAATATAATATTTCATAATATTTAGGTTTTATATTATATATTATTCAAAAATCTAGAATCCCGTGGACGCCCTATTATAATATTTAAGTTATTAAAAATTATAAAGAATTAAAAAAAGTAATACTGTAATAGCTTTTTAATTGCTAAAAGTATATTATAAAAAAAGAAATTTATAATAATCAGATAAGTTTTAATTTATAGAAATATTCTAATCCAGAAATAACATGCAGAGGAAGAAGTAGTAAAAAAAGTTAATTTTATAAAAATATTATATTGTAAGAATTTATTTATAAAGTTATTTAAAAAAATACTATAGATATTAATCCAAGATAAATAATTTTAGAAAATTTACAAAGAATTAAAAGATTCTATAAGTTTCAAAGTTATAAAAAATAAGAAAATAAATAAATTTACTAGATAAAAGAACTATAATAATCTTCTTTAAAGATCTAGAAAATTATAAATTTTTAATAAATAGAAGTTAAAGTTACAGATACTTATAAAATTATATAATAATTTTATTACAGAATATTTTATAAATAGAAAAATAATAATCTTAATTTTACAAAGATTTTGGTAGACAGGAATTAGAAATTGTATATAAAATTATTATAAGATCTGTGGAATTTATTAAAAAAATAATTTTTAAAAAATAATAAAATTTGTTAGAATTATTTCCAGTACCCGCAAAGCTATAGAAAAGTTATAATAGATTTTATTACTGATTTATCTATAAATATTAATATTATGAGAGACTCATGAAAGACTTTTAATAATATATTTAATAAAAAGTATAGAACAGAGAACAGATACTATTATTTAATAATATTTATAATTAAAAAAGACTTTTTATTCTTTTTAGAGAAGAAAGCTAGATAAAATGGCTGGATATATTATAAATATTCTAATAAATTAGGATACTATAGACAGCTCTATAAAATAATATATTAATTTATAAATATAAGAATCTTTTATAATCAGAATTATTAATATCCTAATTAAAATAACTAGCTTATTATAAATTTTTTCTTAGTAAGAATTATCAGTAGCAGGTACCGCGGAAGACCAGATAATATTAAATATATTTATAAAAAATATAAATTATTATAATTTAGTATTTATATATATATATACAGACACCCGTGAGAATAAAATAATTTATTATAATAGATACAGGGGCCGTGGGTAGAGCTATAAAAAATATAAAAAAATAACATTAATCATAATAATAGTAGTAAGTAATTATTATAATTAATTATAAATTTAATTATACTTACACGAAAGCCAACTTACCGCGGAAGAGAGATTAAAAAAAACTATAAATAATAAAAATAAATTAATAAAAAAAACAGTAATAATAGTTATAAAATAAATTTATTTAACAGTAACAGCAGCAGTATACTAATATATAATAATAATAATATAAATTTTATATAAGAATACTATATTATATAAAATATAATAATTATTTATAAAAAAGTTACTTACTGGTTTTTCACAGGGAAGAGAAAAAAAAATAAAAAATAATTATATATAATAGCAGTAGCAGATATTTTTATTTTAACTATATAAAAAAACATATTAGAATAATACTGTAAGAATAAGAAAATATATTATAAAAAATAAGTAGTTACCTAACCACTGTGGATATGAAAGAAGTGAGTTATATATAAATATTTTTCGCGGGGGAGGAGGGAAGCCGGAAAAAAAATTATAAAGAAAAAAAAAGATTAAATTTTAAATAAGAAGAATTCTAATAAAATCTTACTGTAAATCTTGAGTTCTAATTTCTGATTTATATTTTAAAACAGATTTACTATCAACAGTATATATTATATAATTTTAAAATAAATTTTATAAGAAACCTGAGGCTCTGCAGCAAATTCTAGGATTTTATATATAATAAAATAATATTTTATATATCTTGCGGGGAGACCTTATGAATAAGAATTTATAGAAAGATATTCATGAAGAAACAGCTTATAGAAAAGATTACAAAAGCAGATAACTAATATAGAATATAGTAATTAATATTATAAAAGAATCTCATGAGAGAGTATTACAGAAAATAATATAAAAAATCTTATAAAGATTTTATAAGATAAAAAAAATACATAACTTTTCCCCTGCTTGGTTTCTTTTATCAAAATTTATATATAAAAATTTTAATAGTATTTAATTTATTACAAGTAATGCTATATTACCAGTTATTATTAAATAAATTTATAATAAAATAACTGTTATAACTATTATTAATACTTACAGCCTTGGGGACTAAGGCCTTGCGGAAGTAAAGTAATTATAAGAATCTAAATTCATATAATTTAAGTAATACTAAGTATCGTGAGAAATATCTATATTAATAATAGTTCTATTATAAGGCTTAGGTGGTGATTTACATGATTCACAGGTTATTTATAAATATTTTACTATTCATAGATAAAGTTAGAATAGTTAGTAACAATACCTTAAGGAAATTGACCCTATACTTGGTATTCATAAATAAGATATACTCTTCATACTATCTCATTATATTCACCCTTATACTCTGGTAGTATAATTCCTGGTTATTAAATTAATATTATTTATTATTTAGTTTTTAGGACTTATATTGTAGAAGTAATATAATAATATTATATATATAGAATAATTAGTTAATTATATAAGATGACTGGATGGCTAGATAACTAAATCTAAGATTATATAATATTTTCTTTTACATTTTTTATAAATAAGAATATAGTCAGCAGTATTATTTAAAAAAGAGATATAAGATTATTTATATTTTCTAAATCAAAGATAAAATACAAAAAGATAAAGAATTATTAGATAGGATTTTAATTATAATTTATTATATTAAATTACCCAAAAACATAATAATAAGTAAGATATTTGAATAACTTAATAATACTATTAATTACTTATTTAATTATATGAATATAAATAAATTTAATATTCTTGGCACGTACTTTTAACATACAAAGTATTATTTAATAAAGATATATTTTATATAAATATAAAATTCAGGATTCTTAGCTAGGATAATAATAGACTTTTTTATATAAATAAGAATAAAATAAATTATTAAAATATATATAATATTAGAATGTTAAATATCTAATTTAATTAATAATAATTAAAGTTAGAGTAGCTTTTATATTATCATTATTTAAATAATACATTTATTTTAAAGTTTAATAAAATGGATCTTCCAGCAAGTTAAAATATATAATTAAAAATAAGTAAGTATTATATTAAAAAAATAAAGACTAGTTTGGTCAGTATAATGAAAATTAAATATAGATTTATTATATTAATAAAGAATAATACTTAAGTAAGCCAATGAAATAATATTAAATAAGATTTATTATCTGAAAATATAATTTAGCCAGTCTACTAATAAAGAATAATGATTTAGTTATTATAAATATAATATTAGAATAAGTATTAATTATAATCCAGATAAGTATATTATTATATTTTTAATATATTTGAATATTGATAAAATTTACTATTCTTTCATATTTTATTTTATAGTATTAATAATTTTCTATCATAAAGAAAATCTTAGAGGTAAAAAGACTAAAAATTTTTAATATAATAATTCAACTATCTTATCACAGGAACTAGAATTTAATCAAATTAATAAAAATATTGTTTTATAAAGACTGTAAGATCTCAAGCTGTAAGATTACATTTAGATAAATCTTTCGAAATAATAATATACTTCTTATTATATATAATATAAAAAATATAGAATATCTTATATATATAATTATCCGGATTAAAGTCCTGGATATAAATATAGTATTTAAATATTTTGACTATAGTATAGCTCTTATTAATATAGATATTAATATAATTAAAAAAAAATTCTCTGAAATATTAATTTAAATGAATTAAATATTTATTTATTATTAATATTTATTACTAGGCTGTTATATTGATACATATTATATATATTAATTAAATAAAATTCTAGAAGAGAATTATTTAAAATCTTTTTTCTATATTAATAATAGATTTTAATAATAATGATATTAAAGTATTATAAATAATTTTATATATATGATTTTTATAATATTAATGTCTAGAAGCAGGTACAGAGACTTATTATTAAAAAATTAAATAAATTTAATGAATAATATTTCAAAAATATTGATTATAATATTATTTAGTATTTTGTAAAAGCACGCCCACCAAGGCTTTCTAAGAGTCAAAATCCCTGAAAAGTTATATTTAACTGCTTTCTAAAACTATCTACATTATTTTGCCAGTAATTTTACAATATTGTGTGGCTATAATATTATAAAAAACTACTAGAAGAATTATATGATTTTAAATAATTAAATTAATTATATATAAGAATTTACATATTTAAGTAAATACTTTATTAAATGAGAAAGTATTAATAACTTTAAATATTTTCAACAGAATGATAATAAATATAAGTCTTTAAAGAATATTTTTCTGAACTTCTTGAATGTTATAATGATATCCATAAAAAGAGTAACAGAGGTCTTTTCTCTAGATATAATTATAAAAGATTTTATAGAAATTAAAAATATTATATACTTGCAGCAAGCTGATTAAACTAAATTAATTAGACTTATTATAGTATTAGAGAGTAGGGATTCTGCATCTATCTTAATATTATATTTATATTTAAAGATGATAAGATAAGAATTTATAATAACTTCCGGATTATGTATATCTAATTAATTTAATAAGATATATATTAAAAATAGTAGTACTAGTTTAATTTGATTAATATCTAGAAGAATATTAATTCTGGTTAAATTAGAATCTCTAATAAAAAATCTAGAATTATATATATAGAACCAGCGCATTCTACAGTATTATAAATATTAAAATTATAAATATATATTAATACTGCTGTAAATACCGGGCCTGTATATATTATATAAAAAGTTGTAAAAATATTGATTATTTTTATAAAAATAATATTAATAAATATTATATATACTGTACTCTTTACAGTAAAAAAAATTATATTTTTAATTATATTTATAAATATAAAAAGATATATCTGAAGATAATTTTTTAATAATATTAAATTATATTATTAGATTTTCTACTAATTCTCTGGTCAGATATTATATATAAGAAGAAATTTTCTAATAAATTATTTAATTTTATTATAATTAATATACAGGATTCTATTATTATTTTATATAATTAAAAACTGATTTAATTATATCATATAAAATAATGTTATTTGAAAAAATTAAGAAAAAGATTATATTAGCTCAAAGCAAAAGCTACTATAATAAGAATCATGAAAGCTCCAGACTTAGTCAGAAGATAAATAATATTATAATAAATAATTCTATATTAAGTAATCTTATATTAAATAATTTTATACTGAATCTTAAAATATTAAATAAGACTAGTCTCAGAATACTAAGATGATTTATAAATAATTCTATAGAAAGATATTTATTTTTATTATTAAAATTAATAATAATATAATAATAAATATAAATAATGATAAGTCTTCTTTTTACACAGGGCCTCTAACCATCTAGATTAATAAAATTAAACTGGTAAACTGCTGTTAAAGTAATAAGTATATTAATCTTAATAATAATAATATGAATAATAATAATCATTAATAAGTATATCATAACTCAGTATATTATAGATTAATTACTAAAATAATATTCCAGTCATGACATACTTCTTTAATAAAAGAAATATAAAATCTTAATATGATAATTATCCAGAAATTATATCTAAATTATTATATATTTTAAATAATTATATATATATATATATATTATGTAGAACTGTTTTTACATAATTATATAAACTATTTAAAAAAATATTTTTAAGAAATTACTCTAGATTTACTTTTTTATTAATAAAAAAATAAAATTGAAAATATAATTTATTTAATATTTTTTTTCATATTTCAATACCCTGACTTTTCAGGGTTTTATTAAAAAGTAAAATTATTTATACATATAATATCTATAATTCTGAGCTGTAGAAAGATATCTTAATATTAAAAATCTTTTATAAAATTATAAATATTTATAATAAATATCTAACTAATTATTAGTAATTTTAATCTATATTATTTAATATAAATTATACTAGAATATAGTTACTCGAATCTTGAAATAAAGATTTTAATAAATCTAATCATTAATTCAAATATTAATCTAGAACTATTACTCTTTGAAAAATAATTATATATAAAAAAAATTATAAGATTATTATTAATCTTATATAAATTATAAAATAATTTATAAATTAGCTGATCAGTTACTAGCTTTATAAAAATAAATAATAAGATATTAATTATAGGTCTACATTAATCTAGTTTAATTTTTAATCTATTAAAGTACCTATACGGGAATAGTAGGATTAGATAATTATTAATTTAAAATGATTTTAAATAATTTTAATTATATATATATCCTGCTTGAATGCAGGTACTATATCATTATATAATATTAATATTATTATATTTTATCTTATAATTAATATTTATAGAGGGAGCTGGTAAGATAATTTCTAGAAAATAAATTATATAATAATTCTATTTAAGATATATTGATAAAATTAAATAAATAAAATATAATAAAATAAATATAAGAATAATATAAACACACACATTATAAAAAATAAAGAAAACTTAATATAGTGTAATATTTAACAGATAGAATAACTATTAAAGTATTCAAAATTCTATATTTATAAATGAATTAAAAAAATATATTTATACAGGACTTCTGGCAGCTAGTATAATAAATATAAATTAAAAATAATTTTGAATTTATTTTTACATCTGTTTTGTATAATTCTAGTAATAGAAATAACATTATAATTAATAATTTGAAGAAGAAAGCTAGATTATTTTTAAAAATATTTTTATTAAAATTAATTTTACTGACCTGAGTAATATTACAGAACATTATTATTTATTATTATTATATATATTATAGATTATATTCTAACAGATCTGCAGGATTATATATTATATTATTTTTTAAAAGATATCTGGTCTAAATAATATCCTGAAATTTATTTTATAATAAGTACTGTTTTAAATTAAATAAATATTAATATAATATTTAATACATATTTACTTATAAATATTAATTTATATTTTTTTAAAATTTAATTATAATTATTCTTCAGAAGCTAAATAATAATAATTATATAAATTTCAAAAATTATTATTCTATAGTCTTATTAAGCATGACTAATAAAACTTTTAAATCTATTACTTATTATATATTTTAATTATTTAATCAAATATTATAAACTCCTGCTGTGAAAATATATAAAAAAATAATATAAATATTTTATTATAATCTTTCTAATTTTTAATATATCTAGGACTTATAATAATATTTATATTTATATTTATTATATAATTTTTGAAAGCAGCAGATATTATTAGTATTTATTAATTAAATCTAAAGTCTTCTTAGTAATTAAAATATTATTATAATTAATTATACTAACGAATATTTTTAGAAAATACTAGATTATGACTAATATTCTACAGGACTTTCTATTATTTTCTATATTTTATTTATCTAATAATATTAATTTATTTAGTAATAGTAATAATAAGAATCTTTTTATAATTGAATATATAAATAATATTTACATTTTTATCTAGATTTTTTTATTCAAAATGATTATTTTTAATTTTAATATATACATGAATATACTGAGTAGTAAGAATAAATATATATATATCTAAATTTTTATTTATTAAATATTATCTAATGTATTTGATTAAATATATTTTTTATAGTATATATTTATTCTTACTACTCAGTATATTCATGTATATATTAAAATTATAAATTTAATCTTAATCTTATTTTTAATTACAGACTTAACATGGGGAATACTTATTTTAAATCTTTAATATATATATATATTATAATTTTAATATTTTAATTTTTATATAATTACTTCACGTGGCTTATACAAGATATAAAAAATTATTAAAAAATAATATTTAATATTATTAAGACTAAAGAAAGTATCCAGTATTATATATTTCATTAGATTATAAAAATATTCTGTATAATATTTTATATAATCTTTAAGATTTATCTTTATATTATATTTTCTTATTTTATTTTCAAGCAAGTCGTTGAAAATAGTTATATATAGATTTTAATATTATTATTTTATCAAGTATTCCCTAATATATATAATTAATAATTAATTTTTAAAAAATCTTAAATAAAATTTAATACTTTTCTCTCTGCAGAGACTTGAAATAAATCTTAATTTTTAAATAAGGATCCAGTAAATCTATTTATTTTAAAATTATTAATTCTATAACAGTTCTTTTTTAGTAAATTTTACTGTATATAGAGATTATAAGTTTAAAAAAGAAAATCTTCAAGTAATATCAATAATTTAATATCATTTATTTATTTTATACCTACACTGACAGCAGCGGCTATAAAGATAGTATTAAAATAATAATAGTTATAAAATTCTATATTATCTGCCGTTCTGTAAATCTTAATATAATATATATAATATATATTAGAGAACGTGTTAGTATTAATATAATCTCAACTTTTACTAAATACTTATATTTTATAGATTATACTATTAACAGCTTTGGTTATAAGTTTCTTATTTTATTTATTTTTTTACTTCCAGCAATATATAATTTAATTATTTTTATAAATGATTAAACTGTTATCCAGGCCTGTGCTAATTTCTTTAATTATTATTAGTTAAATTAATATATTTTATAAAATATTATTATATTATTATATATATTAATTAACTCTGTTATCTTAATTGAATAATCTTTTTATAATAATTTTTTAGCTCTGCAGGGATTCCTCGTAATAAATATATTAATAATTATATTAAAATAAATGCTGAAGCTGCTGTATAAAAATAAGATATTAATATTAAATTTATTAATAAACTAGTCCTACTCTTGGCATGCTATATATATTTTAAAACTTTGATTAATAAAATATAAAAAATCTAGTAAATAATTAACCTGTATAACTTATATATATAATATATTTTTTAGAATTTATTTTCAAAGTACTTTATTTATATATAAGTCTGTACTGATCGTAAAGCTCTACTTTTATATATATATATATATAAATTAAGAAGATTATTCTTATAAGTTATTTTAGTATACTTAAAGTTATAGAATTGACTAGATATTTGTATAGAATAAAAAAAAGTTAATTTAATATATCTTATTTTTAAATATATAATAGATAGATATATATATAAAGATATTTAAATATTCTATAAATAATTATAGACAAGTACTAGAAATCAGATCTATTAATCTAGTTCATTATTATAATATAAATCCTTGAATAATTCAGGGCTATATTAAATAAGATACTAAAGAATAAGAGCAGTAATAATCTTATTTTTCTGTATATTTATTTTAATGATAATGCCTTCCCTGCCAGTTATAAAAAGAAGAATATTATAATAAAAATATTTATTTAAGAATAATTAGTATAGCTGAACAGGTCATATCTTTCTAGTAATAAATAAATCCAGTAAATATGATCGTAGGTAGATATAAGACTTTTATATAAATTAAAATCTTTTCTGATCCACATGGCCATGACCAGAGATAAGTATAGAGAGATTTAAAGGATTATAAGTATTTTAAATATATAGATATTATATAGTTCTAAATATAAATAATTCTTTTAGTTATTTTAGTAGTATAATGCCTGGCTACTAGATTAATATTATCTGCCACTTGGCTGTTCGGGTTGATATAAGCGTGTATGAATAAATTAACGTAATCAACGGTCGAACGGGCCACACGGTCAGGCGGGCCATCTGGTAATACTATACAAAAGATATCTTTTTAAACATAATATATCTCTACCACCCAGGTCTAGAAGAATTAGATTTCTTCTATATAAATTATGAATAGTATAAAAAACCACCTAATACCCCTCAAAAATTAATATAAGTTTATTCAGTATCTTATAATAATACGATATATGTATTTTATATGTATTATATAAAAATCTGTTTTCATTATCAAAGTAAAAATTTTAAAAATCTGAAAAAATTGTTGGAATACTTATTCTTATATACATAATCTATCTACAAAGTTAGAGCTTCATAGATGTAGTACTGGTTGATATATAATAGAATTAAAAAGACATCTTTTATATGGGATTTCAGGATGGCCCGCCTGACCGTGTGGCCCGTTCGATCGTTGATTACGTTAATCAATTAATTAATTAAGTAAAAGTATATTATTAATTAAATAAATATAGAAAGACTTTCTTTCTTGAATATAAAGTAATTTATATATATTTCAAGTTATTAATTTATTAAAAAATTATAACATATATTATACTTTTTATAGAATAGTTATCTCAAATAACATAATAATTTAATAAATTTATTATATGAATTCCTTTTTAATAAATTATTTTATAGTTAATTTATATAATTTATATAATTTATATAATTTATATAATTTAATATTAAGAAATATTATAACAATATTATAATAATGTAAGATTTAATATAACTTAACAGCTAGAGTAAGAAATATGTTAAAATTAATATCCTTAATAATAATTACATAAGTTTCTCTAAGCTGATAATCTTTATTAATATATTATTAATTTTTTTAAAGAAAAAAACCTGGTCTTGTAAGTACTATTATAC
This sequence comes from Aspergillus neoniger CBS 115656, assembly GCF_003184625.1. Lineage (NCBI taxonomy): Eukaryota > Fungi > Ascomycota > Eurotiomycetes > Eurotiales > Aspergillaceae > Aspergillus > Aspergillus neoniger. Next base: position 30,228 of record NW_020291197.1, on the reverse strand, counting down.
TTTCTTTTAAATATTTATTGAAATTAAAAAAATATATATTCTAAAAATATCTTAATTTATGCTCATATTTTATAATATATTGTTTTATTTAATAATTTTTTTTTCAATTTTAATATATATATATAAATATCCTGACGCGCTAACTATTTAAATAAAATTAGATTATATAATAAAATCAAAATATACTAAATATATTTAATTTTTAGAAATCTATAAGATTTATTATTCTTATTTATTAATTTAAACAGTTAATTTAAAAATAAATATACATAAATACTTTTTTATTCAGATTTAAAAATACTTATTAAAAAAGTGATTTCTGTAATATTTATAAAAAATATATTATAAAATATTTTTATTAGTAATATTGACTTATTCTCTTTTATTTTTAATAAAGATATCTATTTAATATTTATTCTAACGATAAAAGTTATTATATCTATAGTTATAACTAGTATAACTATTATCTTAAATTCTAATAGTATTATTAAAAATAATATTTTAAAACTTATTATTAACTGAATAGATATCTAATTAAAACAACTGGTTCTTATATATATATTTAAATTATATAAATTAAATATATATTAATAATAGAAATATAATACAGGACTAGTCTTATATATAGTATTACGAATTATAAATATAGAATAGTTTAGTTATTTCTATATCTATAACTAAAATTATATATAATAAGATTTAATTATATTCTCTAGCCTGCTTAATATTATATTATAATTTTTATTGAATAAGTAAAATATTATTATAATTAACACAGACAGTTAGTATTCTTATATTTTTATTTTTACTTTCTAGATAAAGAACTGGTTTTCTTTAAAAGAATATATTTATTTCTAAATATATTCTATATATCTCGATTATATAAGTATGAATAATTTTATAAATTTCTTTATTATATTAACCAGTTTATTTGGTCTTTGAGGTTAGAAATAATGTTGAAATATCAATATTAAATAAATTTTTAAATAATATTATTATAAGAATCCAGCCCAGCTGTTTATATAATAAAAGTTTAATTAATTAATTAATTAAATTATGAAAAGTATTTATTATAGTTAGATAGAACTAAATAAGTAATATAACTAATTTATATTATTAACTAGTTAATTAAACTATATAAATAATATAATAAATATATTGATAATTATATTAACCGAAATTATAATATATTTATAATATTTAGATATTATATTCATGTTCAAGGCTCTAATCTAGATAATAATTATATATATATATATAATATTCTATATTCTTCATATTATATATAATAAAAAGTATATTACTACCTAAAAGACTTTATCTAGCTGTAATTTTATAGTTCAGAATTTTAAAATTCTTATAAATAACAATTTTTTTTAATTCATTTAATTAGGCCTGATAAAAGTGCTGGTATGATATAGAAATAAAGTACTAGTATTATTATGAGTAAATAGATTTTATTTTTAAATATAGTATATATATTCTAAGGCTCTGGCTAACTAGTTATAGAAGATTTAATAAATAATTATTTTTATAATCTTTATATATAAAGCATTCTTCTAAAATTTATTTTGAAACTTACTTATCCTGCATACAGATATGTACTGAATATAAAATTTTATAAATATAATAAATATTAAAATCTTTCAAAAGTTTTTTCAAAATCATTATAGTTCAATACTAGAAATGATATTTATTAATCTTGTCTGTAAAGTAATATAACTTATTATAGTAATATAAAATTAATTATGTTATACTGGATAAAATTATACTTGATTATAATATTTTTATAAAAGTATATTTGTTACTGTTTTTAAAGATTAAATGTCCCGAATAATTATATTTAATTATTACCTCTGACTATTCATATTATACTTTTAGTATCTTTTAATATTGTGTAGATATATTATTATAAAGATTAAAAAAAATCTATATAATTTTAAGGAATTAAAGTGACTCTATACAAGAATCAGTATATATAAGTAAATATTCTATTATAGAATATTAATATTTCTAAAAGTTTTTTTAAAGAAATAATAATAGATACAGGCCTCTGAAGAGTCTTTTCCTGAATTTTCTATATATCATTATTATATTTATAAGAAAAATAATATAGATTTTTTTAAATATAATTATGAAGAATTTTACAGAGGTTAGAGATATTATATATTAATAGTAAACTAATTATATATAATTAAATTTATTGTAATATTGATAAGCAGGTCACTAATAACTTTATTTACATTTATATTTGTTTTAATATTATAATTATATTTAGAGATAATAAGATACGGCTTTATATTTATTTCTAGATTATATATTTTTAACTAGTATAATAAAATATATATTAGAAATACTAGTCTAAATTATTTATTTCGTATAAAAGGATAATATCTTTAAACTTCCTATTAACTCTTTAATTAGTTATTATATATAGAAAAGAGTCTTCTAGTAAGATTATTTGATTTATTATAATAAATATATATAATAGTATTATTATATTATATATTCTTAACTTGGTTAATTATATTATATTTAAAAAAATTATATTTCTTTAAAGATGAAAAAAGATTATAGCAGCTCAGAATAAAACGTTATTGTAATAAAAATTATGGAGTTGGTCTTAAAAATTAAAAAATTAATTTTTAAATAATCTTAATAGAAAGTACTTGTTTTAACTATTAAAATTGTAGATATTATAAAAAAAAATAAATATATAATTTTCTTTTATACAGGATCTCTGGCTGCTAAGTGTTATAAGATTAGAGTGATAAATTATTATTAAAATAATAAGTAAATTAATCCTAATAATAGGAAAGGTTAAAAATATATTATAATCTAATATATTATTGATTAATTTAATTAATTTGATTTGTTTATATATATTTATATTAGTTATATAGTTCAATAATAATAATATTAATTTAGCAGCTAGGTATTACACTGCCAGGATAATCAATAAAATTATTTACATTTAGAATTATAATATATATATGTATATATATATAAATATTTATACAATATAAAATACTTACAATTTCCTACATCTCTTTACATTTATTTTAATATATTGGTCTGCCTATATAGATTTAGAAATATTAGATTTAATTTAGATAAAATTAAAAAATTATATAAAATAATTTAATAAATACATTAATAACATAGTCCGCAGGACTATAAAAAATATTTATTAAAAAAATATAAAAAGTATGGCTTAGAACCGATTTAATATTTTTAAATTTAATGATAAATTATAGAATTTCTTTTAGATAATCAAACATCTCTAGGAAGCTTAATAATAATATATATTTTATTACATCTTAAGTTATTCTAGCAAATTAAGTAGTAGATAAAAATAAAATAAATAATAATAATAAAAGTGTTTTATATATTATAAATGAAGATAACAATTTAATTAATAACTTAAATTCTAAATATAATAGATAAAATATATTGAAGTTTTTAAGTCTAAGTAATTAATAATTAATAATATGTATTTTAATATGGTTCTTTAAATCTGTAGAAATTTTAAGACTTTTTCATTCAAATATAAATAAAAATATAATAAATGATTTTTTATTATAAATAATAAAGGCAAATTTATAAAATCTATTTTAATGTTTTGAATCTTTTTTTTAAATTTAATAAAAATTACTAAGCTTTAATGAATTATATTTCCTCACTTTGAGTAGGATATTGATTTATAAGATACTAGATGTTATTATATATGAAATATTATAATTAATTATTATTTTTTTAATAAAAGTATTCTTATAGTTTTAAGATATCTGTTTTAATTAGGCTACTAATATAGTGTTAAAAATATTTTCATTATTTATAATTACAATTACTAAATTAATTATTTTTTTACTTATATATCTTTTTTATTCCCTATACTACTAATCTGTAGCAGAGATTAGCTTATTTTTAAGGAAATAATCCTTTAAAGAAAATATTCTTGTGATATTATTAATTCTTCTTTAAATTAAAAAATGATTAATAAGTTTATTTAAATTAAACTATAACATCTAACTAGAGAATAATAATAGTTTAAATTAAAATAAACAATTAGTTTTTCAACTAAGACTATAATTTCTCAAGATATCATTTTTTTTATATTCTTATTATTAATAAAACAGTACTATCTCTGCCTGTATACTATATTCATATAATTAATAATAATAAGAATTTTATATTTGTTTAATGAATACTTTCTAGAAAAATATCAAAAATATATATTTTTAATTAGTAATCTACTCCTAATATTTATAAAGATTAAAATTCATAATAAGATAAAAATGTTTTTGAACTTAATCTCTTTTTCATCTTTTTCTAAATTAAAGAATAATTAATAATATCTTAAAAATATTATATTTAAGAAATAAACTATTTTCTGTTACAGATTAATAGCTTATTCTAACTAATAATTATAATTTTTCAACTATTGGATCTATTTAATAATAAGGATAATAATTAATAATAACACTAGGTCAATTTAATTATTGAATATTGTTATTTTTTATTATTCTTAATAGTTAGTATCTTTTTTAGACAATCAAATATTATAAGAATCAGAATATAATAAAGTTTATTTATTAAAATAAAAAGCCTGTTGACTACATAAGAAATTAACAATTAATTATTATAAATTTATATAATAGTAATAAAGATAGCTTATTCTCATAAAATAATTTAGTTCTTAAAAAAGTAGTAGTCTCCTGTAAAGAAATCCTTATCTTATAAATATTAGAAAAATATAAAATTACTATTCATAACCTCATGACTCTTATAACCACTATAATATATTATTTTGATAATTTTACTACTGATAACTAGGTTATTCTATCACATCTAGATATATATAAAATATTTTTAATAGTATTTATTATAAAATAAAATTCAGAATATTATCCAGAGAACATTTTCCAGGCCAGGCGCCTTGGAAAGTATAATGTAATATATAATTTTATAAACATTTTATAAAGTAATTTATAATATATATAATGATAATAAATAATAATATCTTATAATATAACTAAATTAGTAGCACTAATCTTAGAAAGAAATGTATTTAAAATATTATAATTTTTTCTTTTAAATCATTTATTAGAATATTATTCATATTACTAGAATCATATAAAGCAGATATAAAAGTTAATTTGAAACTATTTATAATTTATATTTATAATATTAATCATCAGAATTTCTATATAGACTTCTCTTTCTTAATTAATATTATTATATTTTATTTTATATTAATATTTATAAAAGCAGGTAGTAAAATAATTTATAAAAAAAATTATATAGAATCTCTGTTTATCTTTTGTGAGTATACATATTTATATTATTTTTATTATCTTTTTTACTTAATTTTATTACTATATCCTGGACAGGATTATTATATGATTTATTTTTTATAAATTATTTTACTACCTGCTTTTATAAATATTGATATAAAATAAAATATAATAATATTAATCTTAATAATATAATACCTGTATCTAGACAGGATATATATATAATTAAGATTTTTAAAAGTAGTTTTTAATTAATAATAATAGTTTTAATTAATTATTTTATAATTAAGTAATAAACATAATGAATGATTAGATTATATATTAATTAATAGTCTTTATCTATTTATTAGTTTAGACGTAATAAATAATAGAAAATTTTAAACTAATCTATAAAATTCTGTAGAATTTATTCTAGAAATCAGTTATAAATTAATTTCTATAATTAAAAATAATTATATTTAATAATTTTATCCACATATATATCCCGTCTTAAAAAATATATTATATTTTATATAAATATATATTCAATATATAAAATAGAGGTTATATATTTATTAAAATAATTTATTATAATAAAAACTGTATCATAATTATAGTAATCGTCTTAAAAAATAATCTATCGAAATATATTATTATAAATATATAAAAATTAATAAAAAATAAAATAAATCTGGAAATAAATTATAATAAATCTGGAAATAGATTATAATACATATTCTTATATTTATATATTAAATAATTATTTATATAATATTAAATATTTCTGTTCCAGGTATTCCAGTAATATTAATATTCTATAAAATTATTATTTTTATATATTTAGAATATATAAATAATAGTTAATAATAAATTTCATTTAATAATTATATTAAAAAATCTTTTAATTAGGAACCACCAGCTAATTTTAATATAATAATAATTTCTTTCTTGAAAAAGAACTTTTATCTGATTCCTATATTCTCTTCTAAAAAATTTAAAATAAATTATAATAATTAATATTTAATATATAATTAATTATATTAAGATTTAGCTCCATGGAGATTATTATTATAATAAATTTAAAAAACATAAACTTATATTTAAAAGTAATCTTTAATTTTAATTAATCAGATTTCAGTAATATTTGAAAAAGAAAATTTTAGTAGTCTAATAGCAGGCTTTTTTATAAATAAAACATTAATTAAAACATTATTTTCAAATAATAATAAATAATAAAATAATGAAAAAAATATTTCTGTCCAGCAGACTTATCAGATAATAATTTATTTAATAATTATAAAATATTCCAAGACTTAGTAGACTGTAAGAATATTAAATTTATTTAATTATTATAATTTTCTTAATTTTTTATATCATTCTGCTAGAATTTATATAATTATTAATATTTTTTATTATAGATATTATAATTATACATAAATAAGAATATAGTTTTAAAATAATAAATTATATAATATTATATTTCATTAATTTATTAGAAAAGAATTTTTTATTATTTGATTAGTAATAATAATTTTTATTTATATAAATCTAGATAAATTATAATACATTAATATAAGTATAAATATTAGAACTTTTTTAAAATTTTTTACAGAAATTATTTTATATAAAAAAAATCTTTCTAAGTTAATTAAATTATGAATTTTATAATTTAATTTTACTTCTTTATAAATTAATAATAGAAATTCTAAAAGTCAAAAAAATTTAAATTTTTTTAATAATTATAAAATATTATTATTCATTAACTATAATAACTTTAATTAAATCTATATATATACCAGCAGTAGAGATTATAAAATTTATATTTATAAATAACAGTCTGGATGTTAGTAATATAAAAATATTCTAGAATTTAATATATATAAAATTTATATTTAATTTTAATTTTTATTAAAAATTAGTATATTATTAATATAAGTAGTATTGAACTTATCTAGAAAATCTATAAAAATTTTATTATTAACTTATTAAAAAGCTACCAGACTATTAATAAAATTAAATAATAATAAATAATATTTGTAAATTATATGATAAATAAAAAATATAATTAAATTTTTAAAGTTAGAATTTATACAGATTCAGTAAAAACTTTGATAAATATTAAATTTAACAAAAATCTTAGTATTTTTTAGTCAGTTTAGTATCTCATTAATCAGTAAAATTATATAAAGATTCTTATAAATTAATGTATTGAATTTTTAATAATTGATATAAAAATATAATTCCCCTCCGGGCTTCTGTACTATAGAAATAAAAAAAATAAATAATATCATATTAAAAATAATAAATCTTTTTTTAAAAGTTTTACTAATAAATTTTTAAACTTCCTCAAGTTCTTCTAGAATTATTTTTCATAAAAGATTATTTTTAATAAATTCTCTTCTTTTAATTTTATTTAGTAGTTGCGAGAGCAGGATAATAAAAAAAATATTAATTAAATCATAATAATATTTAAATAAGATTTATTTAATTTATTTCTTTTTTAACTTAAAACCTTAATCTATAAAATCTTATTTATTTATAATTACTTTTTTAAATATACTTAGAAACATAATAAATATCTTAAATTTTTAATTAAAAGTATTTATAAAATATAATAATTTTAATTAATATTATTTTAATTTTATTTAAAGTACTCTTGCTACAAGACTTCAGAAGTAAAATAATTTATTAATATTCAAAATTTTAATTATTAAAAGTATAGTTTATCTTAGCTAAAATCTCCTGTAGAAAATTCTAATAAATTTATAATAATATAGATTTATACTTTGGTATTAATATAAAATATAATAATCTTAATATCAGAGCAGGTCTACCAGCTTTCTGTGATCCAGCAGGTCGCATAAATAATATCTAATCTACTTCTATATTATATCTTACTAATTCTTTCTAATACTGTGGGAGGCTAGTAATCATTTTGAGATAAAATGATAATTAATATTTATATATATAATTAAACTTATTATATCTTTTATATTACTTTTAACAGTTCTAATTACTCTTTACTAAAGAAGGCCTGATAAAAAGAATAATATTTTATATTCAAAATATTATACTAGAAAAGGGCTCGCAGGTATCCTCTAATAATGTTATTATATGATTTCTATAAATAATTAAAATTATGAAAAATAAATATTTAATAAATATTAAAATTAATAAAATCTTTAAATTACATGGATCCTTCAGAAATAAAATTTATTATTATATTAAAATAATGATTATATAAAAAAGAAACCTAGTCAGAAAAGTATATTCATTAAAATAATTTAAAAATTTAAATAAAATAATAAAAAATATAGAATAATAATATTTTGAATTATAATATTTTTTACCATTCTCTTATAGCACAGAACTTCTTGGAAACGATATAATAAAAATTTTATATATATAATAAAATTTCCAGCCAGGCTTGTAATAGATAAAAAATATTATGAAAAAATAAATAAATATTATATTTATATAGCTTATATAAAAAACTATTTTATATAAAATATGTATTGTTTGATTTAAAATAATTTAAAAATAATAAATATTATCTTCTATCTTTACTCTTTATCATTTTTTAATAAAAATAATATAATAATAAAATACTTATCAGCAGGTAATCTATTTAAATCTATATAAAATATTATAAATTTCCTTTTTAATAATTAATGATAATATAAATCTGTTAAGAGATATAAACTAGTATATTTGAAATATAAAATAAAGAAATTATTAATTTGTATCTAAATTTATGCAGTATATTTATTGACATTATAATTAATTTTAAAGATTTATGTATAAAAGACTAATAGAAAGACCATCTATATATCTGAATATTAAAAAAGTTTTATAAGAAAACCTTAAAATATTCTAGAGAACTAGATATATATAATATTTTTATTAAATATTAAATATTAAAACAGTGTAAAGTACTCGCAGTAAAATAAACAAATATTAAGATATTATTTTAGAGAGTTTATAGTAATTTAGATAATGCAGAATCCCGGAAATATAAATAAAAATTTAAAAATAAATTTAAATATAGTAAAAGGAAGACTCTGAATCAATAATTTTATATTTAATATTAGATATTATTGATATTAAAAATTAAAATATATGGCAGCTAGCTGTTTAAAAAAAATAATTTAAATTAAAAATTAAATATTTTAGTTTTTTATACAGCAGCAGTACTGGAAGTCCAATTATAAAAACTTTTTATTTTATTAAAATATAAATAATTATTAATATATTTAAAGGACCCGCACTTGCAGGTATTTAAATAAATCATAATATATAAATAAATTTTATAAATTAATCATGAATAAAATAATAATTAAATTCATTAAACTGAGCTTTCTGTTATATAAAGTCTTTAAATAAATATTATAAATTATAAAAGTCAGAAGAAAACCAGACAACAGTAATTTAATAGTAAGAATACATAAAATTCTAATATAATATTAGATATATTCTAGCTATAAAGCTCAAATCTAGATATACATAAATAATAAAATATAATAATAAAATAAATACTGCTAAAGAATCTATCCCAGAATTCTTAAATAGATATAATAATGTTATAAATAATTTTTTTAAAAAAATCAAATAAATATCTTAATATTATATTCTTACCATGATTATACAATTAAATTAAAAACAGGAAAATAATTCCTATATTAATTAATTTATAATTTTTTAAAGACTGAATTCTAAGCTCTATATAAATATATTATAATTATATTATAATAAAAATAGATTTATCTCTCCTGAAGTCCAGTATATATATTTATTTATTTATTTTTTAAAAAAATAATATATTATATCGCTGTATAAATTATCAGGGATTAAATATAATTATCATTAAAAATCATTATTTTTTATTATTAATTAATAAGATAATAAATTATTTTAGCAGGATAAAGATTTTTATTAAATTTAATTTATATAATATTTAATATTATATCTGAATAAAAAAATAGTAGATAGAAAATTATTTTCTGTACTTGCTATAGTTGGTATAAATATATTAATATATTCTTTAAATTAATTAATAAATCTACTATATTCTAAAGCTATATATTATATTTTTTAATAATTTACTAGATATTTATTATTTTCTATATCTTAAGAATATTTTCTTATATTTATAAAGTTATAAAAAAATATTAAACATGTATAAGCAGTACTAGATTATTTGAAAAATATTAATTAGTAGTAAAAAATTTTAAATATAAATTTTATATATAAAAAGTATATTATTTGGGATTTGAAATTAGACTAAAAAAAGTTTTAATAAGAAAAATAGATTGATATACTTCAATTATAGTCAAAGTCTATAATTATATATAAAATCCTGATTTTTATGAAATTTATAAACTTCTATAAATAATTTATTAAAAATTATTTTTATATTACTTTCTCTTTCATAAAACTTATATACTAAAGAAAGAAGAAAGGAAAATCAGATTTTTGTATAATAATAAATTAAAATTACCAGTAATATATATTCCTGGACTAATTTTTAATTTTTTTAATTATTATAAGAAAAATATTTGAAAAATTAAAAAAGCTTTTCTAAAAATATACTACTTTTATAATATTTCAATTTAGAATTATAAATTAAGCTTGAGACAGACTTTTTAAATTTTATAATCAGAATAATTATATTAAAATTATAAATAAAAGAAACCTGGTATTTTACTATATTTTTCTTAAGAAAAATAACAGATATAAAATATAAATATTTCATAAATAATTAAAATTTAAATAATATTATTATTATCTAAAGAAAATAAATTTCTAATTTATAAGAAAATCTAGTTATACTAATCTTATAACCTTTCTATATCTTATATTTAAATAATTAAACTTTTAGTAAATTAAATAAACAGCTATTGATAATATTTAATTTTATAATTAAATACTAGCCCGGGAAAAAATCTTTTAAATATATTTAATTAATATCTAGATCTTATTTTCTCACTAGAGAAGATAAAATAAAGTTTATTATTATTTTTTTTATAAATCATAAATCTAAAAAAATAAATAAATTCTCTAAAGAAATACTAACAGAAAATAACTTGAGTAATTTTATAAAAAATTAAATAAATATTAAAATATATATTCGCCGATAAGAGTGCCTGTAAATATTAAAATATATTTATAAGTAATAAAATATTAATAATAATATAAAAATTCTAGATTTTCTGGTATTACGGATCTATATATATATAATAATTAATTTTAAGATAATATATTTTAATCTATAGAATTCCATAGTAGATTTATTTTATAAAATATAAGAAAAAGACCTATGGATATAAAAGTAAAAAATTAAATAATATAATCAAGAAAATAAATAAAATAAATTTATTTAAAAAAAGTAAATATATAATAATCCTAGCTAGCTCAGTAATAAAATAAAAAATATTGTAGATAAATTATAATATATTTATGAAATAAATATTATTAAGAATAATATATTTCAAAGAATATTTAATATAAATATTAGTAATATAATATACACGCTAAAATAAAAAGATATATAAAAATATATAATTTCTATTTAAAAATTTAAGTCTATAATTATATATTATATAATAACTAAAGTTATTTTTATAATCTAATAAATCTAAAAAAATAATAATTATAAATTTTATAATAGATTTATTCCTAAGTAAGTAGCAAGAAAAAGTCTATGATATAATTTTAAAAATAATAAATATATATATTGTATATATTTTATTTATTATATTAGAAAAATATTAATAATTTAAGCTAATATATAAGTATATTATATTTATCATTAGAGATATAAATAAGCTAGTAACTGACAGAGAAATTATTTTTATAAATAAATATTAAATAATCTTATATTATTATATGTATATTTTATATTTATAAAAATCTATATAATTATTTTCAAACAGACAGGCAGACAGAGCATTAAAATTAAATTCTTAAATATTATTTATAAATTTATTTAAATTTTCTCTCGATAACTGGACTTAATAATTTTTAATTATTTAAATAATCTATAATAATATAATTTATAATATTATAAAATTTATACTTTATAAAACACTAATAAACTTTATACTTTAATTATAAATTAATATAAACTAAAAGACTTTTCCTGGTAAAATACTCATAATAAATAAATAAATACTCCTATTAAGATTAAAAAAATACTTGAGATCTTGCCAGATAAAATAAAAGAAATAATAATATAATAATATAATTATGAATATAAAAAAAGATTTTTTCAATAAAATAAAAGATTATAGTACATATTAAGAATATTAAAATTATTTATTTAAATATAATACTCAATTACTAGTAAATTAAGTTTTTTTTAATAATTAATATCTAGAGACTATAATTATATAAATTATAATTATTATTAAAATATAAAAATTTATATTTAGTTTTTTATATCTTAATGTTTAAAATATTATCATTTTTAAATAGATAAGCTTGATTATTTAATTTTTAAATTAATCAGTAAATATTAAGAATAGCTGGTAGACAGAATTTTTATATATATATATAAAATTAAAAGCCTTAGAAAGGATTCTTCATATATAATAAAATTATAATTCTGAAAAACATATCTGGAAATTTCTTATAAATATTAAAATTATATAAGTTTATTAAAACTAATTATTTTAATTAATATAAAAAATAATACCTAATTATTAATAAAGATAATATAGATAATTTTTATTATATATCTTCTATTATTATTTATATTTTATAAAAAATATATTATATATATATATATATATATAGTTAATTATTATTTAATAATTAATTAATTATAAAAAAACATAAAAGAAAATATTAAAATATATTTAATTATCTATCTAATCACGCATGAATATTTAATTAAAGAAAATGATTAATATTATATAAATTAGTTAATTTATATTTTTATATTATGATATATACCCGAATAAAATATTTTAAATATAACTAAAAAAACAATAATGAATTATATATTCTTATTACTCTTGTAGCTAAATCTCTAGAATTAATAAATTATATACTAGAAAAATAATACTATTTTTCTAAATATAATTTAATATAAGATATTACCAGGCTGCATCCAGCAGCAGCAGTAAACTTTTATAATAATAATTATTAAATAATAATATTTACTAGAGATTTATTATATAAGTTGACCAGTAGTTATATCTAATATATTTAATATAAAGAAATTACTTATTAATATGTAAAAATAACAGCTAGCTGAATATTAACTATACTTAATATAATTAATAAAAATTATATAATAAAGATTATTATTAAAATATAACTTTATTAAAAAAGGAATATGAATAATATTACTAGTATATAAAATAATCGCGGCACACGGGAGGAGAAAAATAATAATAATACCTATAATAATAATTATAATAATAATAATAATAAAAATAAATATAACAGAAAAGATAGGTACAGCAGGAATAATAATAATAAAAAAATTAATTATAATAATAATAATATAAAACTATATAAATAATAATATAAAGACAGACAGCATGTAAAGTACAGAAAAAATAAATTATTTTATTTATTTCTTTTATTAATTTCTTAGTAAATAGTTATATTTCTAGTTATATACTTTAAAAAAAAGAAAGAGAATCAATAATCTAATATACAAATATATATAATATATAATTAAGCTGTATACAAACTCATGATCTACATAATATAGTTGTTTTCTTATATTAAAAAATATAGAATATATATTTTTATTATATAAATTACCACCCACGCAGAACAGTAAGAAAAATATATTAAATAATTATTATTATAAATTATATCTTTCTTAATATAATATCATATCAATTAAAAGTGAAAATTAGAAAGAATATATCATTAAATTATTATTCATTATTAATTTTATTATCAATCAATAGTATATATTAAATAAATAATAACTTTTTTATTAAATTTTATTATAATATATTTAGTAATTAAAAGAATTATTTTATTCTGAAATCAGTATACTAGTTAAATTATAAAATTAATATATATTTATTTTAGTATCTGTTAAAATATAAATAGATATTATTAATTTATCTTTTAATATTAAAATATTTATTATAAAATCTTTATTCTTTAGCCTAGCAAAGTCTACAAATTTAATATATTTAAATAAATTTTTATTTTATCTAAAAAGAAGACTTTTTTTAAATATCATTTTTTGTTTATTTATTTTCTTTATAATTTTTAAACACTTAATCTAAGCTATCTTTTTTTAAATAATCTTCAATTAAATATTTTTATTTCTAATAAATAAAACATTATTTTCTAATTATTATATAAATATAGTTTTCAGGATCCAGACTAGAATCATAATTTACAATTTAAAGAGATTTAAATATTAATAAAAGAATAATAAAAATAATAATATTTAAGATTATTAATAAGATATAATAAGATAATAAATTAATTCTTTTAAAAGAATAATATAATTAATTTATAAAATCTAAAGCATCAGCATAAAACTTAATAAATTAATTAAAATTTATTTAAACTATACTATAATTATTTTTTTAACTTTTAAAAATAATTATTCATATAGAATATCTTTTTCATAAATTTTAATAATACTAGCCTCTACTACCAGATATTAAAACATAGAAATGAAAATATAATTTTTTTTTTAATATTTATTTTAATTTTTAGTATTGCTATCAAGCATTATGTTTAAATTAATAAAAAATATTTTTAAATACTTTAGTATATCAGTAATAAACTTATAAAAATTAATTATTTTCAGATAAAATTATAAAACTAGATATTTTTAAATATTCTTTATAATAAGTATTTATATATATATAGATTGAATTATTAAGATAATTAAATAACTTATATTAACTTCCAGCTTCTGCTATGTTATAATTAATTAACTTTTAGAAATTAAAATCTTTTTATTACTAAATATTAAATTAAAAGGTTAGAAATTTTCAAAGATTTCTTAGATTTAGAAATTTTAATTTTTTTATTATTATAAATTATATAGTATATTATTAATACTATTTATATATTATATTTTTTAATTAATTTATTCTATTTCTGGATAACTATATTACATTTATTAATAATAATATTTAATTCTGTTTTTATCTTATTTATAAAAATAAAAACTAGATTAAAATTCTTTTAGAATTTTTTTTATATATTCTATTAAATTTTTCCTAAATAATTTTTTATAGTTATCAGCTTTTCTGTTTAATAAAATAATATTTGATTATTTTAAAAAATTTTTCATATAAAGTAAAATTAATCTGATTTTTCTAATTATCATAATTTAAGAGAATTATCAGTTGATTACTTTTTTTAGAAATTTAGTTTAAACTATTTTATCTTAGTTATTTTGATATTATTAAGTATATATTAAATAAATACTAGCAGTTCTAGTAAATAATTAATATTTATAATATTGATCAAAGAAAAAAGTAATTAGCTATAATATTTTAAATTATATAAAAATTAATTAAATAATTTTATTTAATATACTTCAATTAGAACATTAAACATGAGAGAGGAAAGGAAAGAAATATAAAAAATATATATAAATAACAAAAATAAATAAATAAAATAAAGTAAATAGAATAAATAGACAGGATTATATATAGTTAATAAAGTAGATAAAAATTATATCCCATATCTTAGTTGATCTGCTCCTCCCTGAATCTTCACTTCAAATACTTTTTAAATAAATGTTTTTTTATCTTTACATCTACTCCTTTCTGAATCTTTGCTTTAAATATTTTTTAAATAAATATTTCTTTATTTTTATATCTTCCTGAATCTTTGCTTCAGATATTTTTTAAATAAACATTTTTTTTATCTTTGCTTAAAGAAATATACTGAATTAGGGGGCTGACCCACTTATAATTAATATAGTTAATATAAAAGATACTTGTAAAGATAGCAATAAAATAATAAAGAAACTTACTAAATAAATATTTATACCAGAGAATACTTCTGCTAGGCAGATATTTTGATATATATAAATAATTATAATATTTTAAACAGGATTTCTGTTTAATCTTAAAAAGCAGGATTAGTCTGTAATCTCTTTATATATATATTTATAATATATTAACTCTTAGCATTACCAGCACTGCTAGTATTATTATAGAGATTAATTTATCAAAGAAAATCCTTTATACAAAAGTATATGATTAAATAAAATATTTATTCAAGCTTAAATACCTACTACTGTATACTAGATTAGATATTTATTATATTTCTTTAGATAAGTCTCTATTTTCTCATATATATTTATATTTATTTTTTATATACTGTTATAATTACTAGGCACTACTACTTTAAATAATATAATAATTTATTTCAAAAATTAATAATCCTGATTTTATTATTATTTAAATTTATAAATTCATAATATACTATAAATAGATTATATAATATATTATAATTAATCTGATACTTACATTAAAAATCTTTTTAAATTAAATTATTTACTAGATATATCTTATAACTAATAACTCTGCTTATAGATTATTTTATAATAAAATATTTACTATATCGGGAAAAAATTTCAAAAATGTAATTATTAATAATTCTAGAAGCCAGGCAGGTCTTTCAATAATTATAAAAAATAATTAATAATATTATCTTATTTCTTTATTTTTAATTCTTCTAATTACTGCCCTAATCCTTATTTTAATTTATATAATTATTCTTATACCTGCTATCACTACTATTTTTTATATCTATATTACTTATATAAGAGAAAAATTTAATATATATCTTATAGTATATGCTGAAATTTTTTTATAAAATTATTATTAATTTTATAATTTAATAAGAGATAAAAGTTTTCTTATCTAGTATTTTTTTATAGTTATCTCTATTAAAATTATTATTATTAAAATATTTTAAAATAAAAATATTAATTTTTATACCAGTACAGCCACAGAACAGGAAGAACTTAGTAATATAATTTAGCTTTTTTTATTTTACAGTGATTTTACTTATATTATTAATTATTGATATATAATTCTAGTTTATAATATTTTTATTTTTTTTATTTTTTTAAGATAATAATATAGATTAAGAAGGATCTGTTACAGGTTAATCTAAATATTAAAACTTAAATACTACTAGTAGAATAGACTGATAATAATTTAAAAATATTTTAATATAAATTTTTCTCTGATTATTATCTTCCGGGACCTCCGGAATATAAATAATATTTTATAAAATTAATTATTTTTAAAAAGTCTTATTCTAAGAATAGAGTTATATAATCTATATAATAAGATTCTTTAATTGTGATATAGTAACCCAGCTATCGGGGCCTTGGGCATCGGGATGACGTATTATAGTGGTTACGAGAGTCGTGAGGTCATCGATAGTGGTTCTGCACATTATCGACACCTAAAAGGTGCCGATTCCTCTGCAGGAGACTATTGATCCCTCAAGTATCAGTCTATCTCGTGGATATAGGCTACCTTTGCCGTTATTAGACGAATCCATTGCGTTTAGTGGTTGATTCCTTACCTAGTCGACAGGCTTTCTACCCTGACAAGTAGATCCTATCACATTAATATAATTATTATTATTATTTTAAGTATACTAATCCTACTTATACAGCTTAGAAGATAATATATTTATATTATATTAAAGATTATAATAAGAAATACTATAAGATTAAATTATAATTAAATCTATATAAATATATTAACTGTAAGTAATCTTATTAAATTAATTTAAAAAAATATTATATCTAACAGGAATACCTAGATTAAGTAATACAAAAATAAAAATAAAAAATTTATTTTTATAATTTTTAGAATAATTTAAAAGTATAGTTTCTGAAGAGAACAGTCTAATATATTTTATTTAATTATATTTAATTTAATTATTTTTATAGCTGCTATAATTAGCATAGTTTTTTGATATTAATTTTTTTTATAATTTTTAGTATTTATATTTTAGTCTTACCAGTACCAGTTCCTGCAAGAAACCTGATATAAAATTTAATATATAATCTAATTAGATTTCCTGTACAGAATCTTATAAAAGATGTTATATAAAATTTAATATAAAGCCCTGTATAAAGCTCTATACAAGAAATCTTTATATAAATAAAATAAATTAGAAATATTCTAATAATTAAATTTACTACTATAATCAATTTTATTATTATAATAAAAAATAAAAACAGATAAACAGCTCTAGCAAGATTCTTTAATTAAAATATTCTAATTAAATTTTTTATAAGATTTTCTAGTTAGAATACCCTAACCAGAGTCTTTAATAATAATATTATAAATAATAATACTACCAGTTATTTATTGTAATAAATCTTTAAAATATATATTAGCTTTAATAGTAATACTATGCTCTGTACTATCTATTAAAATACATAAATTATATAAATAATCATATAATTATATTTTATTATTTATTAAGCTGTACTTTTTTCTAGATATAATAATAATTGAAAAAAACTTTTATTTGATTACTTGTGGGCAAGCAACCTGAATATTATAAATAAATAATATTATAAAAAACAAAAAGAATTTATATTTAAATAAAATATTATTAAAAAGATACTGAGAAGTAATACTTACTGTAAAATCTAGATAAATTCATATTAAATATTTCTAATATATCTAGTCTTACTATTTTTAGTTAATTACTAACGTGGTAGAGTAAATATCTATATTTAAAAAATAATTTTAATAATTTATAAGATCTTTTGAATAACAGCAGTAGTAATTATTATAAAATTTTTATTAAAATATATAATACAGAAGATAATGCCTTACTTATAACTAAAATTATAATAAAAATAAAATTACTAATATTACTTTTTATAAAGATATCTAAGCTAATAAAGATATCTAAGCTAGTAGAGAAGAAGATAAAGATAAAAATAAATAAAATAATTTAATTTATACAGATATTTAAATTAATAAAATTAATAAAAATAATAAAATTAATAAAATTAATAAAATTAATAAACTTAATAAAAATTAATAAGATTAGTAAAGTTAAATATTAAAATATATTTTTATAAAAATCTGTAAATCTAATTTTATATCTTGTTTTCTAATATAAGATTCTCAATGATCTAGTTTAATATTTTTTAAATACACTGTTAAGCTTTATTAATATCTCTAATATTTTACTTAGTATATTTACTAGTATTTTCTCTAGGGTCTTTGATATAATATCTATTATTCTATTTATTATCTTATCTAATATTATATTTAGTATATTAATAATCTTATCTAGCTGGCTTATATATTTTTTATTATCAAGATTTCTGAATATTCTCTACTCTGGACTACTCTCTAAAATATAATTTTTTATTTATATTTTTATTATCTAGTATTACTGTTTTATTGGCAGGCTATCTCAAGTATAATAAATATAATGAATATAATTTTAATTATTTCTGATATAATTCTCTTTAAAATAATACTGGGAGATGCTTATACTAGACTTATAAAAACTTTAATAAATAATATAATAAATAATTTGAATAATAATAATATATCAGAATTGATTATTTATTTTATAAATTATTTTTCTACATAAGCAAAAAACTCAACTTATAATAACTTAAAATATAAATAATATAATCTTAAGAGAAGCTTTATTAAATAAGAATCTAAAGATTCTATAATATAATATTTAATATTTATTTAATAAAGTCATGAACTTACTATTATAAGATAAAAAATATAAAACTAAATAATAATTATAATCTAAAAACTATAGATTAATATCTGTAGTAAAGATTTCGAAATATATTTTTTAATAAAAATCAGGAACTGCTTTACTCAGATATAATTTAATAAAAAATAATCTGTATCTATATATATATATATATATTTATATATATTATTATTATTAGAATTTAAATAATTTCTAGATAAATTCCTAGATATACCCCTGAGCAGATTTTGTAAATATGATTATTAATTTTTATATGTGATATTTATAATTTTCTGTGGATAGAAATAAATAAGGGAATCTATATTTTACTTAAAATTTTGAATATATATAATTAATATTAAATATATTATAGTCAGGAATTCTAATATATATATAATCTTTTCTAGATAGGGCTAAATTATCTTTCTATAGCTAAGAATAATATAGAATATATTTAAAATTCAAAACAGCTCATCGAGTAGTATCTATTTATTTATATAATTTTTATTATAGACCTGGATAATAGCAGATTAGAAAATAATGTAAAAAATAATATAGATAATAATATAGATAATAATACTAGAAATAATATGAAATCACTAGAAACTTAATTTAATATAACTATTAATCTCTGTATAATATCATGGAATATAAAAAATTAAATTAAATATATAAATATAATAAATATATATAAATATTTGTATTATTTATTAATAAAAATTAAATTTATTATCTTCTTTCTGTCCTGCAAGAGTAAATCTTACTAAAACTAGAAAAATCTAAATATTGTCATTTTAAATAAGATTATTTATAAATATTTACTGATATTAATTATAAATATAATTAAAAATACTATATAGCTTGATTAATATATAATAAATATTATAGAAATTGTTATTCTAGTTATTAATCAGGCAGTTTCTTAAATCTATCTGAATTAATAAATAAGATCTAGTTTTAATAAAGTCTATTGAGAATTACTATAGTTAAATATACATTTTAAATAAAATATTATAGATTATTATATATATTTCAGCTACAAGGCTCTATAATGAATATATATTATATATTTTAAATATCCAGAATATGTAAATATACTGTATATAAAAATTATAAGATAATTTATTAATAGTAAATCACAGATATTAATAATATAATCTTTATATAAAAAATTATATTAAAAATTAAAAATAGAAGGCTTACCAGATATATATATTATTATTAAAAAATTTAAATAATATATATTATCTCCTGGAAGAGAAGATAGAAATCTTAATAAATATTTTCTTTTTGTTTTTTTAATAGTTAATCTTAATAATATCTATAATTTTTATTATTTTAAGCTAATTAAAATACTCCTGTTTAATAAATATAAAACAAATTAAATTATTGAAATATTTAATAAAGTTTCTGATTTAAATATAATTTTTAATTAAATATTACAGGCTGCTATTAAAATCCTGATTTTTATATTAATTAATCTCTTTAATTATTATATTAAAATTAATTATTATCCTGCTTATTTTGTGAGATAAAAATAATAATTTTTTATAAATTTAATTAATTTAATTTTTTTATATTAAAAATTTATTAATAAATTATACTATTTAATACGTTTAGCAAGATTATAGAGAATTTACTTATAAATTAATTAAATTATCTAGTTAAAATCTACAGACTGCTTTTAAATAATTATTTTAAAAATTATAAAAATCAAGATATAAAAACTATTTTATATATTATACTAGAAGTTATATATATGAGATAAAAAATAGAAAATATAATTTTTATTTTTTTAAAATATTTTTAGAATTTTTAATATATCCCACGAGCGGCTGCTATATAATTTTTATAAATATTATATTTTATTTATATATATTAACTAATTTTAAAGCTTTCTGTAATAATATTATATGATATTAATTTTATTAAAATATATTATCTTATATATTTAAATTAATATAAGTATTCTACAAGGATCACTGCTTTTTTTAATCTTATATATTTTCTATAATATGTAAATATAAATATCATAATATAAGAGAACTTTTCAAATAATATAAATAATATTAAATATATTAATAATATAATTATAATTATAAGGGGTCTTATAGAAGGACAGAATTATAAAATTTTAATTGATTTTATTTTTATTTCCCGTGGAATAGGCAGACAGAGAAATTTATTATTTTTAAATTAAATTTTAAAAATAATAGTAGAAAATACAGAGAATTATTAATATTAAAATAATTATAGATTTAAAAAATTTAAGTACTAAACTAGATTATAAATATATTTATATATATAAATATTTATTAATATTATTATATTTATTTTAATTTTTTGTTGCACAGCCTGCTCAAACTAGTAGAAAATAACTTTTTTCTTATTATAAATATTAATATATAAGATCTTGAGATATATATTCTATAACTGATTTTTTATAATAATCATTATTCTAAATTTTTATCACTGGAAATAAAAATAAGTTAATTCTTAGATATAAAATATAAAAGCTAATTATTTTTAAAATTATTTAAATTTATATAAATAGCTCTAGTATTAACAGCTGTATAAATATAATTATAATATATCTAGATTTCTTATTAATTTAATAAGTTTATCTCAGTATATAAATAGAATAAAATATTTTAATTATAGAAATAGCTAGTTTACTACTAGTTTTCTATTTAATTAAGTAAAATTTTACTTTTTCTAAAAAGAAGTAGTATCTAATGTATTTCTTTATTAATTAATTCTAGATCAAGATTTATCCTAATAATTAAAAAATATTAAAAATACTTTAGAAGCCAGCTTAAAAATCTAGCTAATATCTATTATTAAAAATATTCAAGTTATATAATAAATTAATGTAGATTTTTAATATTTATTATTTTTGGATTACTACTTATCTAGAAGTTATAAAGAATAAATTTATTAATATTAAGATTAATTAAATTATTAGCTAGTAAGAGATAAGATTAAAAAAATTAATTTCTAATTAATTTTATTATTTTAATAAAATCTTTTACTTCTGCTTATATCCTGCTAGATATATAGATTAAAAAAGAATAGAAAATATTCCTGTACAGATATTATTTATAAAAATTATTATTAAAATTTATTTTTTATAATACAGTCTTGTGTAATAATCTTTCTCTAATTAAATAAAATATTATTATATAATTTTATATAAAAAATTAGTTTTAATATCTATATATATAATATTAAAAATATTAATACAGACTCCTGCTTATACAGGGATCTGGAAATAATATTTTATATATTAATTATATATAAAAATATAATATACTTTAAAAAAATATAAAAATGTAATATAGATACTAAGATTATTACTATTATATAAGACCTGGCTGTACTTCTTGATCTTATAAATATTTTATTATTAAAATATATATAATAAACAGCCCGCTTTATACTTTATATAAATAGACTAATATATTTTAAAAATTTTATTTTCTTTACAAAGATAATTACTAAGTTAAAATTCATAAATAAAATAGTAAATAAAATAATAAGTAATTATTTAAAAAATATTCAGATATATATACAAATACTGAATATAACAGATACTGTAGGAACAGTATAACAGATAGTAAGAAACTAATAAATAAATAAGTAAATAAGAAATTTAATAAAAGAATTTCATAAGAATATTAATGTGATATTTACTTGTCAGGGTAGAAGGCCTGTTGACTAGGTAAGGAATCAACCACTAAATATAATGGATTCATCTAATAATGACAAAGGTAGCCTATATCCACGAGATAAACTGATTCTTGCGGGATCAGTAGTCTCCTGTAAAGAAATCAGTATTTTATAGATATTAATAAAATACAGAACCATTATTAATAATCTTATAATTTTTAGAATTATTATAATATATCATCCCGACGTCTAAGACTTTGACAGCTAGATTATTTTATTTATAAATAATACTTTTTTTCACTGGAGCGAGCTATCTGACTCAGATATTAAAGATAATTTTATATATCCCTGATTCAGAATAGTAGTAGATTTATAATAAAAAATAGAGATACCAGAAATACACACCTGGAATAGTATTATATAATAATTCTATATAATATTATCAGTATTATATATATTTATTATTATTAGATAATTTACAAGGGTGCAGAGTTTTTATAATATATTAAAATATAAATATAATATTTTTATTATATATTCTTTTTTTTTCTACAGTTTTTTTCTTTTTAGTATCTAAGTATGTAGTCTTCTTTATTATTTTTTCTTTTTTTTAATTATATTTAGTTCTTTATTCTATATTATCTTTATTATCTTATTATTAAATATCAGTCTTATTCTTAATTATTTTATAATAATTAAAAGAAAAAAGTATTTTAAGCAGAATATTTCCATCAGAGCTTGCTATAACTTTTATATATATTATTTAAAATATATAAATAAATTACTACTTTAATTCTAAAAGAATATTTCTATATAATATTAGTTATCTACTAGATATAAAGATATTTATTTTATATTATTTCTGTTCCAAAGAGAAGAAGATTTATAATTTAATAAATTTTATATACTCTGTATTATATATATATAATTTATTAATATTTATTAAGCCTGTGACTGGCTTTTTAAAAAATATTTATAATTTTATTAAGATTATTAAATAGGCTGCTGTTATCTTAAATAAAACATATTAAAATAATAATATAAAATAAACTATTTATAAAGAGATCTATATTCTTATAAAGATATTTAATAATATAAAAAATACTTATATTTATAAATTCTTATTAAAGAGTACCAAAACCATAAAATATATAAGTTCTTATTATAATTAAAAAGTATATTCTTTGTAATCTTATTATTAATATTTTATTAAAGATTTATTACTGAGTATACTAAGTTTATTAAAATCTATTATATTTTATTAATTTAATTAGTTCTTTATTCTGGTCTCCATGCTTTTCTTAAAAATTATAATATTTATAAAATAGAAATACTGTTATATTTATTACTAGATAATTTTAAATATATAAATTAGATTTCTGTTTTATAAAATTTTCTTAACTCTATAAAAGTTATAGCATATATTAATATCTAGATATTAATAATTTAAAAACAGTTTTGGATAATAAGAATAATATTATTAAATTAATAATAGATTTTTATATTTTTTTCTTAAGTTGACTTTCCTGGTTAATATTTTTGAGCTATAAAAAAATCTAATTATTATTATTATTTAATTTATAAACAGATAATAAATATAATTAAATATATTTAAATATTTTTTACTACTGTATAGCAGGATAATTTATATTTATTAATATATTTAATTTATGATAATATAATTAATAAATAATATTAACAGGTTAATATTCCTATAATTTATTTTTAGAGAGTATAAAGTAATTTATTAATAGTTATCTTATAATTTTTTAATATATTATGTTTCTTATGGGATTTCTAATATTATTTTATAATTTTAAGTATATTTTCTATATTTTTACTAGAAATTTATTAGTTATATTTACTTAGCTATTTTTTCTATTTAATTAGATAATAATCTTAACTGTTATAATATTAGTAGTCTATAATTTCTTTAATTTTTTATTTATTTTTATTATCTAGTTCTGGTATCAGGAGTAGTTCTTTATAATTTTAACTAATATTTTATAATTTTAGTAAAGAAATATAGAATATATTATAAATCTATTTATATTTCTTAGATAAATATAAGCAATACACTTAGAATCTGATATATTTAAAAATCCGAAAAGATTTTATAAATTTTAGAACTAATTTTCTTAATTCTTTAAATTATAAATTCTGGATTAATAACTTTGTTAAATCTTTCTAAAGAAGAATAATCTTCTGTACTTATTATAATATTTTTTTTATTTTTTATAACTGTTTATTATATTTTTTATAATTATTCTCTTATTTTATTAAGCTTCTTAATTTAATCCTGTATAGCCGGGATTTTTTACTAATAAAAATTATTTTTAATTCTGAGATAAAAATCTAGTAAATAATTATATAGAATATTATAAGAAGATAGACCCGTGATTATATTGTTTATGTTATTAGAAATAAATTAAGTAATTAATAATATAATAGGCCAGTTAATGTTAAATTAAATAAAATAATATTAAAAATAATATTTTAGAATCTGATTTATCCGTTCCGTTTAGCTATTAGTTTAAGAATAAAATATTATTAAAATTTTCAAGATTATATAGGTATTATAAACTAAATTTAACTAGAATTTTTTTATAAAGATTAATTCTTGATTAAATATAATATCTATTAAAAATCTAAAAATTAATTTAATTTATTTATAAAATAGTTTGGTGAGGTCTGGAGCAGTTATTATTAATAAAATAATAAAAAAAACAGTATTTTAAGAATAAATTAATAATAATAAGAATAGTATTAATAGTTCTTTTATATTGAATAACTGGAGATAGTTCTATGATAAAATTTATTATTAATTTAATAAAAAAATAAAATAGAATTAATAGTAATTTAAAATTATTATATAATTAATATTTTAAAGTAGTATTGTCTTAATATATTAAGCAAGTTTAGATATATTTAGTTATATTATGATATAATTTATTTTAATAGAATTTTCTTTATAGCAGTGCTTCTATTTATATTTTTCTAAAATATTTTATTATAAATTATCATAGTATAAATAAATAAATATTTAGTATAATATCTCAGAGAATAGAATATAATAACAATTTTTAAAATATAAATAATCTATAATTTTAATGATCCAGTATTTTTAGTCTAGTTATTTTTATTAAATAATAATTTTTTACTATTATATCTCTAGTTCTTTATTTTATAAATATAAAATTATTTCTTAAAGCTCAGAATTACATGTATCTGAATATAAAACTTATATAATATATATTTATAATATTATAAATTAAAGAATAAATTTCTTTTAAAATAAATTTTTTTAAATAATTTAATCAGCTGTTTCTATACCAGCTTAATTATTAGAATTCTTTAAATTTAATATAATACAGGTATTGAATCCAGGATAATCTTATATATTTTAAAATTTAAACTAAGATTTCTTTTTAATTAAGTTTCTTATTATTAGAAATAATATATTTATGAATTACTCTTAAATCAGGATCAATAATTTTTTTTATTTTATATTTAATAATAAAATTATAAGAGATTAGACTTATAAGCTAATAAGTTTATTTTTTATTCAATTTAGTTTAATACATGAAAAATTATAAATTTAAATAATTAAATAAAATTTTTATTTTCTGGAAAGCATCTTTAAAATATTATTATTATTATTTATTTTTATAAATAATAATAAATAATTCTTAATCTGAAATATTATAATTTAACTTAGTATTAGAGAACTTACAAGACTAGAAGATAATTAAATAAAATATATTTTTATTCTTAAATTAGAATAAAATATTATTTATTTCTTTTTTTAATATATCAGTTTTTGAATATCAGAATTTCATAGAATTAAAGTATATTAGTAAAGAAGCTTACTAAAAAATAGTAATTAAATAATAAAAAAAACTGTTTATATATATTTAAATAAAATTTCTTAAATTCTTGACTGTTAACTGCTCTACAAAATAGAGAAATAAGAAATAAAATAATTTATAAATAATCTCAAATAAATTAATAGTAAAAATTATAGAATTCTAGAAAGATCTAGATATCATAGTAACTTTTAGAAATTAATTATAAGATAATATTATTTATTTATTAAGGATCTATAAATACTCTATTAATATTAATAATATATTCTAAGAATTTAATTTAGAATTGGTAAAATAAATATTTAAATAACTTTATATAAAGTTAAGCTTTTTATAATTTTTCTAACACTTAATGAATATGCCTTGTATAAGATTTTTTATTTAATAAAAAAATAAAAATATTATCTAGATATATTATATAAAAGTTATTAAGAAACCCATGAAGTATCGTATATATATAATTTTAGAATATTATAGAAATATTAATTAGCTTAAATAGTATAATAGTATATTTAAAATGATTATATTAAATATAAAATATTATCTTTTATTTATTATCTTTTTTAATATAAATTCAGTAATAAGTATCTTTAATATTAATTTTTAAGAAATATTTACTGTCTGAGACTTTATCAAGAATCTTTAAAATAAAAAATAAAAAATAATAATTTTTAATAAAAATCTTATTAAGGCCCCTGTCATCTATATAAAGATATAAATTATTATTTTTTTTAAATATAAAAAGAATAAAAGTTCTTGCAGGACTTTTAAAAAATTAAATTTAATTTAATTTTAAATTTTTTTAATATATTCTCATAAAATCTTAAGTTCAGTTTCTGATAGAGAATATATAAGATTATAAGAAAATATTTTATTAAATCTAATATTAATAACATGGTCTGCAGGGCTATAAGAAAAAAGTTATTAAAAAAAATTTATAAAAAATATATTTCAGAATTCTTAAAGCTTGATTAGGATTATTTCTAGATTTAAAAATAAATTAAAAAATCTTTTCTCCGGTAGTTAAATATCTTTAGAAAATTTAATAATAATATATACTTTTACTGAGTTTTAGATTATTTTATTAAATTAGATAGTAAAAAAGAATAAATAATATACTGAATTATTATTATCAATTTTATATTGATAGATTAATATAAAGATTTTAAAATATAGTTATTAATAATAGAATCAGACTATTTTCTAAGAAGAATCTTAGTTAATTTTTATATAATATTATTTAAAAGTACAGGTGTTCCCCCGTGAATTAATAATAATAATAAAATCTTTCTATATATTATAAATAGAAGTAGTGATTTAATTAATAACTTTAATTTTAAATATAATAACTGGAATATATTAAAGATTATAAATCTTAATAAATTAATAATTAATAATATTTACTTTAGTATAATTATCTAAATCTATAAAGATTTCAAGACTATTTTAAATATAAATAAAAATATAGAAATAATAGATAGTTTTTAATATAAATAAAGAAGTTAAAATTATAGAATTTATTTTAACTTCTTTACTTTTCTCTCAGAGTCTGATAAATATTAGTAGGCTTTAATAGATTAAATCTTCTTATTTTCAGTAAAATATTAATTTATAAAATACTAGATATTATTATATATAAAGTATTATAAATAATTACTATCTCTTCTGGTAGAGTTTTCTTTGCGGTTTAATATATTTTTTTAATTAATTTATTAAGATAATCTTGGAAATACTTATATAATTTATAATTATTAGATTAATTATTATTTTATTTATATTTTTATCTATTACTTTATAATTTATAATAATAAATAATAATAAGTATTATTTCATCCTGTTCTTCTGGTAAATAGAAAATATATTTTTAAATATAATAATTAATATTAGATAATGATTTAATAAAGTATAATAAAGTTCTTTCTTTCTCTGCCTGATAAGAGAAGTATTATTTTAAAATATTATAAAAATATATATCTTTTTTAGATCTTAATTATATTACTGGTAAATCTATTTAAATTAAATTATAATATTTAATTAAAGAATAGCAGTATTCCAGATTAAAATAAGAATCTAATTCTTGAATTAAGATTATGATTTTTTAAAAAATTATCTTATTTCTAGATTTTTATTATTAATAAGATAATATTATTTCTACCTGCATGCAGGGTCTATATAACTAATAATAATAAAAATCTTATATTTTTTTAATAAATATTTTTTAGAAGCCCCCTAAAATATATATTCTAAATCAGTAATTTATTTCTAATACTTTTAGAGATTAAAGTTTAAGATAAAGCAGGAAATATCTTTAAATTTAATTTTTTTTATTTTTTTCTAATTCAGAAAAGAATTAGTAATTTTTAGAGAATGTCACGGGGCATACTGGGTGCGCATTCCAGGTACTTCCCGCTGCACTATTAGCAAAAGGACTAGGATGTAAAGCCGATGGCTTTACACTGCGCACACTATATAAGGGTATTCAGGAACAGGATTCAGGCAGGATTCAGGCAGGCACCGTGACAGAGAAGATCTTATCTAAAAAATTATTTCTTTGGAGATAGGCTATTCTTTTTTATAAACTAGTAATTTATCTTAATTAATAAATATGATTTTTTAACTGTTAGATTTCCTCAGTAATAAGAATAATATTTAATAATAATTTAGAATTAATATAATTATTAAATTTTTTTTTCTTTATTATT
>NW_020291196.1:0-89568 GCF_003184625.1 Aspergillus neoniger CBS 115656 | reverse complement strand
GCCCGGGTGGTCTAGTGGTATGATTCTCGCTTAGGGATACAAACCCAAGCATATCTGCGAGAGGTCCCGCGTTCGATCCGCGGCTCGGGCCTTGTACCTTCCTTTTTTTTTTTTTTTGTTCTGCTCCCGCCTACACACAACTAGTTGTCTCTCCCAAGCAAGGAGACAAGAAGCGCGCGAGAGAAACAAACAGTCTTGATCATCAAGGAGGCAGGCAGCAAAACACTGTGCTGCTGCTGTATTCTGTCACCTAGGTGAAGTCAAGATTTTGTCTCTTTCTAGCTCATTAACCCGATCCCTCAGCAGGAATCTATCATCAGCTCAGACACCCTTTCACTCAAACCCGTTGGGCTCGCACTCTCCTGCTGCATCCCTTCCCCACAGACTCCATCTACAATGTAACACAGCCTGACCTAATCAGCATATGAATCTGACACAAGACGTGAGGGTTCGAACTCAATACAATGCGTTGTCAGTCACCGACCCACCATCCCCGCAGTGAACTATGATAGCTATCTATCATTCGGGTTCATCCCCCGAGCCCGGCATATCGCGCCGTGCTTTTCTTCCACCGGCGGAGATACGCTCCGCTGATTGATTGACTCATCACCAATCTCAATTTTCACATTCCAAAATCGAACATTCATCAATCACACAAGAATCGGGAGTTACACTCACAACCACAAACATCCACACTGAAACCAAAGATGACCGTACAATCGCATTCCCCCGACGGGGGAGAGAAAACCCTCGCATTTATCGGATGTGGTATGTTTTCACCACCAGCACCAACACTACAATCCAACAACCATCAACATCCCCAAATATTTACAACCTACTGACGGAGAATAAAGGCAACATGGGCTCCGCCATTCTGAGCGGTCTACTGGACGCAACGCGCACCCAAGCGGGAAAAATCAACCACTTCATCATAAGCACCAAGACCGCCGCATCCGCGGAACGTCTCCGCACCCAATATGCAGAGGATGCGTCCCGCGTGACCATCGCACACGACTCCAACCTCCGCGCGATGCGCGAAGCAGACATCATCCTACTCGCCTGCAAGCCCTTTCTAGCGAAAGGTATTCTCTCCGCTCCGGGTGTCGGGGAAGCGTTGTCCGGAAAGCTAGTGATTAGTATCATGGCGGGGATGACGCCCACTGACATACTTGACTGTATGAGCGACGGTGACCGCGAAAACGTCAAGATCGTTCGGGCAATGCCGAATGTCGCGGCAAGGTTGCGCCAGTCTATGACTATTGTTGAGCTTCCGGAGAGGAAGCCGCTGGAGGAGGAGTTGGTGGAAATAGTGACGTGGGTGTTTGAGGTGATTGGGAAGGTTAAACTTCTAAGTGCGGATCTGTTTGATGTTGGGACGATGTTAGTAGGCGCGGGAATAGGGGTTCTGACGGTGCCTTTGGAGGGATTATTGGATGGGTGTGTGGTGGAGGGGTTGAGGAGGGCGGAGGCGCTGGAAATGGCGGCTCAGACGTTGTCCGGGATGGCGGCGTTGTTGAAGGAGGGGTCGCACCCTGCGGTTTTGAGGGAGAATATATCCTCCCCAAGGGGTTGTACCATCCAGGGAGTGATGACGGTGGAAAGAGCTGGGGCCAGAGCGACATTTGCAGACGCGGTGATTAACGGCACGAGGCATCTGAAGGGGGATCGATAGATGTACTATTTTCGGGGTATGATTCCGAATAGATTAGATCGAAAGATAGAGAGCGATAGATAGATAGAACACTGATAGAACCCAATTATTTCCATTGACATATTATCCTCGATAAGAACGCACAGCAGCCATTGGTCCATACCAAATGCCCTCCTTCCATATACCAGTTCCATCATCCTGCAGCGGTAACCTTAACCGAATAGTACCGGAAACACCCACCGAATGCAATCCATCATCCATCACCACCACCAACTACAACGTCACTAAATCCATGCAGACACAACCCCCTCGCGTAGAGTCAAGCCAATCGGTCAAAATACCGCCCTGCCGCGATCTACAACCACATACTCTGCGCTGGCATCCCTACCCCTCACTACTACTATCTGACAGAGATATAACGAGGGATAAATAAGTAGACAGGGGGATACCATAAACCCTGAACGTAGAATGAAAGAATACACTTATCCAGTCCATCCTTTGAAATGAGATCAAAAGTATTACTCTGGCCAAAACGGCCTACCACTTCCCCCCTTCTCTACTACCAACTCCTCCACCCACCAACCTACCACCATGCCTACAACACCTCAACACCAACACCATCACCAACATCAACTACAACAACCCACCACACCCTCCCACCCCCCAAACCCCCCACCCCAACCCCCCTATCCGCCCTCCCAACCCGAACCTTCCTCCGCTCCCTCCTCTTCACCTCCGTGATGGCCTCCCCGCTTCTCAAGCCCTGTCTCTCCGTGCTAAAGTACATGGTCGACTCGAACTCCCTCCTCTTCAGCCCGGCCAAGAACCCCATCGTGAATTATCTGCTGCGTAGGACTATCTACGATCATTTCTGCGCGGGGGTAAATGAGAGAGAAGTCCGGCATACGGTGCAGGAGATGAAAGGGCTCGGGTTCAAGGGTGTGATTCTGGGGTATGCGAGGGAGTCGATTGCTAAGGTCGAGGACGTGGATTCTATTCAGTCTGCTGAGGAGAAGATGGAGGTTTTGGATCGGGCCGTGGAGGAGTGGAGGGTTGGTACGCTACGGACGTTGAGGATGTGTGGGAGGGGGGATTATTTGGCTGTTAAGTATGATATCTCTTTCTCTCTCTCTCTTTCGGTACTTATGATTGAATTGGGGGAGGGGGGTGATAGGTTTGGGCTAATGGTGCGTTAGGTTTACTGGTGCTGGTCCTGCCGCTGTGGAGGCACTCTCGCGCGGTGGTCGTGTTCCGCCGAAGCGGATTCAGGAGGCCATGATGGAGATTTGTGATGCTGTTGCGGCGCAGGGATCGCGGGTGTGGATTGATGCTGAGCAGCAGATTTTCCAGTCGGCGATTGATGCCTGGGCGGTCGATTTGATGAGGAAGTATAACCGGGTGGAGAGGGCGGATGCGCCGGTGGTTTTGAACACCTATCAGGCATATTTGAAGTCTTCTACAGCTAGGCTTAATGAGCATTTACGGCTTGCGCAGAAAGAGGGCTGGGCTATGGGTGTTAAGCTGGTTAGGGGAGCGTATATCGCTCATGATCATCGGGACCGGATTCATGATACCAAGGCCGATACGGACAGGAACTATGATCATATTGTGGAGAGTCTGATTACGAGACAGTATCCGCTGGGAGGAGAGCCCGGACAGCCGTTCCCTAAGGTGCGTCTGTTTGTGGCGTCGCATAACGGGGTAAGTGTGCGGAAGGCGTGTGCGTTGTATCGGCAGCGGGCGCTGAGTGGGTTGCCTTTGATTCCGGTGGAGGTTGGTCAGTTGCAGGGAATGGCGGATGAAGTGAGTCTGGGGATGGTAGGGGGATCGACGGATGGGGCAGCTCCGGGGGTGTTCAAGTGTTTGGCGTGGGGTTCGACGGAGGAGTGTCTGCATTTCTTGTTGCGGAGGGCTGTTGAGAATCAGTCGGCGATGGAACGGACGAGAGATACGGCGCGGGCGCTGAGGGGAGAGGCGTGGAGGAGATTGGGTGGGGGAGCTGTGATGTAAACACATGCCTTTCGGCTTTCAGTTCAATGTGAATATGATTCGATGATTATCGATCTAGAGATAACCGGTTGTATGTATACCTTTCGGCTCGGAACCCGACCTCGGAGGACGTTCCGGAGTCTGGATTCTCTTTAGCATGAGTATTCCTCTCCTTGAAGGAACCATAAATGATCCCTGTTGGGCTCCCGTACCTTAGCGGTATGCATCTGTCCTTATCAACTAAGGATCGCCTAGACGCTGAGCTAGAGGATCGGCCCCCGTCTACTTCGTAGGATCTCCATGGCCTCTGCGTAATCGGCATCCTCATCCTCTAGCACAGCTTCCTTCTCACATCCCTCCAGTATCTCTAGCACGTAGTCCTGGCAGTCCCATTCGAGGGTCTCGTTGTCCACAGGCGTGGCGTCCACAACGTCCTTCACGGTCGGGATATCGGGGCTGCCAATCTGACATACAAAGATTGACTCGATGAAACCCATGTTATCGGAAGGAAGCCCATTGGACACCACCTTTTGGAAAGTGGGATGCTCTCCATCGACTTCGAAGATGAGGTCTTCGGTGTTTGAGTGGAGATGGAGGGCCCAGTGCTGAAAGTTGCCGTAGCGGGGGTGGTAGATGGCCACGGCGAGGTATGGGGGTTTCATGACCGGTGAGGTTGATGACCGGGAGTGAATATGTACTGTAACTTTGAAGGTATTATGAGTATGTTTGGATCAAGGGATGAAGTGTCATTTCCTGTTGTTGTGGTGATCATCTCCTACTGTCAGTAAGGAAGATGGAGAGGGGAGGCATAACATGCCTGAGGCAGTGAGGCATCAAGGCACCGTAGTTGTGT
This sequence comes from Aspergillus neoniger CBS 115656, assembly GCF_003184625.1. Classification (NCBI taxonomy): domain Eukaryota; kingdom Fungi; phylum Ascomycota; class Eurotiomycetes; order Eurotiales; family Aspergillaceae; genus Aspergillus; species Aspergillus neoniger. The sequence continues at coordinate 85,075 of NW_020291196.1, read as the reverse complement.
GGTTTGCACTGCTTGAGCCTCTTCTTCTCCTCTTTCCTCCTTCTTTCCCCTCTTCTCACTTCACTTCCTCATCATTTCCATCATCATCATCATCAAGATCATCTTCCGTCATTCAATTGCCTCCCCGCCATCCCGTGTCCATTCCTTGGTTACCTCCCTTTTGCCTTCCTTTGTTCCCCCGGCCGACCACCTCGCTACCCAATCATGGCCCACCGCAGGGGCTTGTCCGTGGCACTGGGCCCAACGCGGGATCCCCGGACTTCCGGCCTCGCACCATTCCAGGGCCTTCCGTACCCCACAAATTGACATGGTCGAGTAGGAATGACTTGCCCTGAGGACCGTGCCAGCAAGTGACGAAGGTTCTTCGGTTCGGTTCCATCATCTCCCGCGGGGTAATTCCATCACCGCTGACCCAGAACTGAAATTCCTCAAGAATTTTCTCAAGGGGCAGTGCAGTTAATCTCCTGGTGTTCGCCTGTCTCTCGTTCATTTCACCGATCGCCCTTGGCATTCCCTGTCTCGGACACGAGGTGGACCGACTACTGCAGGATAAAACTCCGATCGAATCTCGCGTCGCACTCAAATCTTATTTATATCTCCCATCCTTTTCTCCTTCCCTTCCACTTTCTGAGCGGATAAAGCAACCGCATAGCTTCACTGGGCTCCCGGCCTTTGCAAGATGCAAGTCAAGGTGTGTTTTAGAATCCTGACCCATAAAATTGTGGCTAATTCAGTGTGGTAGTTCCTGGCAACGTTGTTGCCGCTTTTGCTGCATCTTCCTGCGGCTGTGGATGGTCTGCAAGGAAAAAATGCGCGTATTTCGGCGTCTTTGAAGAGACACGCTGGTCGCGACGTGCCCCAAACAGCTCTTAACTCCACCAATGTCTATCCGACTAAATTCTCAGGCGTGACCTGGGATGAGGATCATTGGCTGCTCACCACCACCACTCCTGACCAGGGCCACTACCAGTCGCGTGGGTCTGTTGCCAACGGATACCTCGGAATCAATGTTGCCAACATTGGTCCCTTCTTCGAGCTTGACGATCCCGTCAATGGCGATGTGATCAATGGCTGGCCCCTGTACTCCCGGCGTCAGAGTTTCGCTACTATCTCCGGTTTCTGGGATAGACAAGCCCACACCAACGGCTCCAATTTCCCCTGGCTTTCGCAGTATGGTGATGACAGTGTAATCAGTGGTGTTCCGCACTGGAGTGGTCTGGTCCTTGACCTGGGTGATGACACGTACCTGGACGCTACCGTGGATAACCGCACGATTTCGAACTTTGAGTCTACCTATGACTTCAAGTCGGGCGTGCTGTCCTGGTCGTATACCTGGACCCCGCAAGGAAACAAAGGCTCTTATGCAATCACTTATCGACTCTTCGCGCACAAATTGTACGTGAACCGGGCCGTGGTGGACATGGAGATTACCCCTCTGACAAACGGCAATGCCACGGTGGTCAACGTGCTGGATGGCTATGCAGCTGTCCGCACAGACTTCGTCGCATCGGGTCAAGAGGAGGGTGCGATTTTCTCTGCTGTGCGGCCTTGGGGAGTCAACAACGTCACGGCTTACGTCTATGCGACCTTGGATGGCTCCGACGGTGTCGACTTGTCTTCGCGTAGGATCGTTACCGACAAGCCTTATGTGAGCACAAACAGCTCGTCGGTTGCACAGGCCGTCGATGTCACGTTTACTGCGAACCAGACTGTCCGCATCACCAAATTTGTGGGTGCCGCCACCACGGACTACTTCCTTCTCACACAGGAGACAGCCAAGGCTGCATGCCTGGCTGGCTTGGCCGATGGCTACGTCAAGTCGCTGCAGTCGCATGTTGGAGAATGGGCCACGATTATGCATGACAACTCTGTCGATCGCTTCACGGATCCAGCGACCGGCAGGCTACCCGAGGACAGCCACATTGTCGACTCGGCAATCATTGCTGTCACGAACACCTACTATCTGTTGCAGAACACCGCTGGAACCAATGCAATTGTGGCTGCAGCTGGAATCCCCGTGAATGTTGACAGTTGCGCGCCCGGTGGGCTTACCTCGGATTCGTACGGTGGCCAGATTTTCTGGGATGCGGATCTATGGATGCAGCCTGGTCTTGTGGCCTCTCACCCTGAGTCGGCTCAGCGGTTCACCAACTACCGTATCGCATTGCACTATCAAGCTCAGGCCAACATCGAAACTGCATTCACCGGCTCGAAGAACCAGACCTCTTTCAGCTCTTCCGCCGCGATCTATCCTTGGACCAGCGGGAGATTTGGTAACTGCACCGCAACCGGACCGTGCTGGGACTACCAGTATCATCTGAATGGCGACATCGGCTTGGCGATGATCAATCAATGGGTTGCAAGTGGCGACACGGCATGGTTCAAGAACTACCTGTTCCCGATCTATGATGCAGCAGCCACCCTCTACTCTGAACTGGTGGAGCGGAATGGCTCATCCTGGACATTGACAAACATGACTGATCCGGTAGGTAACATGCCTCTTTCACATGATTTAGCTGACCTCCGCAGGACGAGTATGCCAACAGCATCAATGCGGGCGGATTCACGATGCCCTTGATTGCCGAGACATTGCAGAATGCCAACAAGTTCCGCAAGCAGTTCGGTCTGGAGCCGAACGAGACGTGGGACGAAATCGCAGAGGACGTTCTCATTCTCCGCGAGAACGGTGTCACCTTGGAATACACGACGATGAACGGCACTGCTGTCGTTAAGCAGGCTGACATCGTCCTCAACACGTTTCCGTTGACTTATGAGTCGGACAACTACACGGCGACGAACTCGCTGACCGACTTGGACTACGTAAGTTGCAAGTACCCATGTGAGGTTCCAAGCTAACAAATACAGTATGCAAACAAGCAATCCGCAGATGGACCAGCGATGACATATGCTATCTTCGCGATCGTCGCCAGCGATGTCTCTCCGTCCGGCTGCTCTGCCTACACCTACCACCAGTACTCTTACGCCCCATATGCACGTGGTCCGTGGTACCAGCTGTCTGAGCAGATGATCGACGATGCTAGCATCAATGGCGGAACTCACCCCGCGTTCCCATTCATTACCGGCCACGGTGGTGCTAACCAGGTAGCCCTCTATGGGTACCTTGGTCTGCGTCTCCACCCTGATGACACCCTCTACATCGACCCGAATCTTCCTCCCCAGATTCCTCATATCACTTACCGGACCTTCTACTGGCATGGCTGGCCGATCTCCGCGTGGTCCAACTACACGCACACCACGATCCAGCGCGATTCATCTCTTGCACCACTGGCAAGCGCCGACCTTCTCTTCTCCAACGTTAGCATCAAGGTCCAAGTCGGCCAGTCCACCGCCTCGGCCGATGAGGCGACTATTTACTACCTTCCACTCTCCGGAGAACTGACGGTCCCCAACCGCATGATCGGGTCTGTTAACACAACTCCTGGCAACCAAGTCCAGTGTCATCCAGTCTACTCCCCGGATGCCTACGAGCCAGGCCAGTTCCCCATCTCTGCCGTGGACGGTGCTACTTCCACCAAGTGGCAGCCCTCGACGTCTAACTTGACTTCTTTGACGGTCACTTTGTCCACCACGACAGACGCGGCTGTGGAGGCAGTTTCTGGCTTCTACTTCGACTGGTCCCAGGCACCGCCCCAGAACCTGACTGTCATCTTCCACGATTCGCCCATCGGGAACCCCTCCACTGTGTTTGCTGCCGCTGGCTCGAACTCCACAGGATACCGGGTGGTTACATCGATGTCCAACATTGTGCAGTCGAAGCCGTACAACGCCATCTCTGCGGAGGAGCTGAACGTGGTCTCTATCCCCACCGCCAACACCACCACGATCACACTGGATGCGCCCGTCCAGAAAGCCCGGTACGCCACGCTCTTGATCGCAGGCAACCAGGCCAATGAGACTGCTGGTGCTACGGTGGCCGAGTGGGTCATTCTGGGACAGAACAGCACTTCCAGCTCAGCGGCTCAGGCCAAGCGGCAGATGAGTGCGCGGAGCAAGGCCACTCTGGCTCACCTCAGCTAAACAGCTTACTTGCTTCAATTACGAGACGGTCGCTTCTGTAACATAAGTATCCTTCCATATGTGGATGAGAAGTACATAATCAATTAATGCTACATAATATGAATTACGATCGATCGATCCTTGCTAGCCATAACCGGCTCACCACCCCAGTCTTCCGACCGGTCAGTGTACCAGCCACGACTAGATATTGTATGTATGCGAGCACGCTAATAGATACAAGAAGACAACCCCATCATAATATCGCTGTCGCGGAACACCACAGCAGACCATAAACAGATGCCTCTAACCTCAGAGACACCCATCCATCATCCACCCATCGCCACTCACCAGTAAAGAAAGATCAGTTACTCCTCATCCAACGCAAACCGATCCAGGAACCTAAACGTTCTCAACCCCTCCCTAACACTATCCACAAACTCGGCCCCAACCGTCTGCCCCACCACCACACCCTCTCTCTCATCATCAATCCCCGCATTCCGCAACACAGTCTCCCCACTCCCAACCGCCCCCACCGTCTTCCCGAACCGAAACGCATCCACCAGCACCTGCAACGGTCTTCCAGCCGGGTACAGGGTACTCACCGCACTAGCCGTAGAATTGCGCTGCGGCGCAGTGACCGATCCCTCCGGAAAGAGCCCCTCCGCGCCAGGCGCCACAACCACCGCATCGAACTGGATCGCGTCCGAGGCGGAATACGTCTGGTCGACTCCGTCGGTCAATCTCTCCGCGACGACTACCACGTCCACTTCATCGTCTTTCAGCTCTGTCGCGAGGTCCTGTGCGGCCGTGATTGACGAGGGGGTTTGCACGGAGGCGAGGAAGCCGACTTTGAGGTTGGAGAGTTTCTTGAGCGGCGTGCCGAAGGTGCCTACGTCGGTGGTTTTGTTGTCGTGGTAGTATGTTGGGTCTGGGGAGGGGGCGGGGATGTCGATGGCGCGGGCGACGCGTCGGGCGAGGTCGTTGGAAATGCGGTTGAGTTGGATGATGACATTTTGGCGCACCGTGGTTGATTTGACGTTGCTGGTTTCGAAGCGGATTGCGTCGATTAGGAATTGCTGTTCCGTCGGGACGAGAGAGTTGTAGAAGAGGCGGGGCTGGGACCACACGTCTTGGAAGGTAGGGGACGTGCTGCGTAGGAGGTGGCCTGAGGTGGTGCGGCCTGGGGAGGTAAAGAAGCCGTTGCCGGTTGTTTGGTTGGCTTGTTTCGGGGAGGCGGAGTTGAGGGTGTTGGGGCTGTAGGCGTTCGGGTTGAGGGGGATGTACATTTGGCCTGAGTGATGAATGGGTTAGTTGGTGGTGATGGGGGAGGTAATGGAGGGGAGAGGGGAATTACCTGCGCCATCGCGGTTGTTGTTGTGGATTGGGACGCGGGGCTGGTTGATGGGCAGCTGTTCGAAGTTGGGGCCGCCGTGGCGGTTCAACTGGGTGTCGAGGTAGGAGAAGAGACGGCCCTGCAGCAGAGGGTCCTCGGTGAAGTCAACTCCGCGGACGATGTGGCCGGGTTGGAACTGGTGCGGTTAGATTGGTTCGTAGCGTAGGTAAGGTCCATTAAGGTTATGCGGGTGGAGAGACAGGGAAGCAAGGAGCGACATACCATGACCTGCTCGGTTTCCGCAAAGTAGTTTAGCGGGTTGCGGTTGAGGGTCATTTTCCCGAGCTTCGTGATAGGCACGTACTCTTCCGGCACGATCTTTGTGGGATCGAAGAGATCGAACCCGAAGCGCAGCTGGTCTTCTTCGTCCATGATTTGCACGCCGAGCTTTGCTTGTTAGTTTTGAGCTCGCTGCAAGGGAATGTGTCACACATACCTCCCACTCCGGGAACCGTCCATACTCGATCGATGTCCAGAGATCCTGACGCATAAAGTCCGAGTTCTTGCCCGAGACCTGCTGCGCCTCTTCCCAGACCATGCTGGCCTTGCCCTGCAGCGACTTCCAGTGGAACTTGACCAGCTTCGACGCGCCGCTGTCCGTCACGAGCCGGTATGTGTGCACGCCGAAGCCGTCCACATGCCGGAAGGAGCGCGGAATACCATGTCCAGCCATCGCCCAGAAAAGAGTATGCAGAGCACTGGGCTGCTGGCTGAAGAAGTCCCAGGCCGAGTCGTGGGCAGTAGCAGCTTGGGGAATCTCGCTGTCACCTCTGGGCTTGACGGCGTGGATCAGATCGGGGAATTGAATGGCATCCTGAATGAAGAACACGGGGATGTTGTTTCCGACGAGATCTGACGGGTCAGTGTTTGGCTGAGAGTAGAGAAAAAAAGGGATAGCTTACCGAAATTACCCTCATCGGTGTAGAAGCGAGTCGCAAAACCGTGCACATCGCGAGCAAGATCGGTACTGCCACGGCTACCAGCGACAGTGGAAAAGCGCACAAACATGGGAGTTTCCTTGCCCTTTTCGGAGAGAAAAGAGGCCGCGGTGAGGTTGGAGAAGTCGCCGTAGGAGACGAAGACACCATGGGCACCGGCGCCACGGGCATGCACGGCGCGTTCGGGAACCTACATTCTTAGTGGTGCAATTGCGTAGTAGACCAACAATAGAACTTACCCGTTCATGATCGAAGCGCTGGATCTTCTGGCGGAAGATAAAGTCCTCTAGCAGAGTGGGACCGCGTTCACCAGCGCTCAAACTGTTCTGGTCCTCAATGGGGCCGCCCACGTCGGAAGTGAGGTAGGTGTTATTGTCATTGAGGTAGTACTGAGAGAGGAATTCCTCAGTGGATTCTGAGGCATCTGAGGAGTCGCGAGCAGAGAGATCACGACTCATGTAAGGGCAGGCGGCATTGGCGAGGCCAATGAGGCCGACGAGACCGATGGAACGCATGGTCGCGTGGAAGGGAAGGGGAGGATTGGACTAGGTCCAGGGAAGATGAGGCAATTGGAGAGGTGAGAGAAGAAGGAAGGGGAGGGGAAGGTGAGGGAAAGAGAGGGGGAGACCGAGGGCGTTATATAGAGTGAATGGGATTGGCATTGGCATTGCATTGGCATTGGCAGTAAGTAGCTACTAACTGAGTAGATACCAACTGACTAGTACGAATGTAGGAGCCGTCTTTTCCAGCATGTTTTGTTAGATACCAGTCGGGTGTGTACCTTACTTGGGATGATATCTTTCGGTAAGGAATCCTGGGATGCGTATTGAGATGCAGACACACGGCCAATGGCGCGTTGCTCATTGGCCGGGGGGTCCATGCCCCGGCCGAGACCCAGGCTTGGCGATGAGGAGGAGGTCGAAGCTGACTGGCGGGAGGGCTTGGTAATCGGGAGGTCTGGATGGAAAGGGACTGGCTTGGCGGGCGATGACGTTGAATTCCACTCGTGTCGTGCCATAAAATACAGTATTATCGTGATGATAATAATAAAATGACAAAATAGCAATGATGTTGCACAAAACCTGAAAAATGGGAAGTGTCGGGATTGTCAATTAGTCTTCCCCACTCATGTAACAATAACAATGATAACAATAACAACAACAACAACACACAACTAATTGGTCTTCCCCTTGCAGGGTGAGAACTTCAATTCAGCTGTGGCCCAAATACTTATTGTACTACCTCAGGCATAAACTTACTAAAGACCAGGGGACTGGTTTCATGCACGAGGAAGATAATTCCACAATGTACATTGGCTAGGACACGTTCATGTTCATGTTCCATATGCAGGACCCTAATCAGCTATTAATAACTAATCCGACGGTTCCTTACAGCACCTCCCCTCACCCCCAGTTACACTACTACTAGTACCACTACTAGTACAACAACTAAATATGATCAGACCATCCAGCCAAGCCCACCCCCGCAGCCGGGGATTCTTGGTCCTGCAACGTGCTGAATTTCCATCACACCGACGCGTCGCCGCCCAGACTCACAACCTACTAGTAGGAAAGAACATCACAAAATTTCTATTTCTGTACAATGCCTAGTCTACACATCCCCCATCTATCTTAGCATATACTATCTAAAAATACTTCGGCCAAACCGGATCCTCCCACGTCCTTCCCCCCTTTATCAACTGACTATCCACCCCATCCGCTCCCGAAGAAACATACAACACCTTAGCCTGGGCCCCCTCATTCCAATATTTATACGTCACTCCCTTAGGCACAAACACCACATCTCCCATCTCCACTCTGGCTGTCTCATACTCCCCAATCTGCACCTGCACGCTACCCTCCAGCACCTCCAACGCGGCCGGGCCCGCCGTCCACGTCGGGGCTGTCGCGTTGCTCGGCTGCCGACTCATGATGATCGTGCTCAGGGTATAGTTTGTATCCTGGGCCTGCGTGGCCGTCACCAATGGCTGCACGATCTGGTACGCCCCGTACTGCGAGTTGAGGTACTTGGGGCCGTAGTTGTTGGCGATGAAGTATGGCTGGCCCGCGGCGCCGAGGGTGTCGGACTCGGTGTGCCAGCCGGAGTCGGAGGGTGCGGAGCCGTTGACGAAGTCGCGGCGGGGAGTGAAGTCGAGTTGTGCGTAGACGTCGTATTGTTGCAGGCCGGAGATGGTGCTGCTGTCGGGGCCGGTGGCGGAGGAGGAAGAAGAGTTGCTGGAGCCAGGTACGTAGGGGGTTTCGGTGCCGGAGGTGTAGTTGGTGCCGAGGGCGTAGAAGAGGTCCCTATTATTGCAAGAGTTGATTAATATGCTGATATGTGAGTAAATAGATGGGGAATTGGCTTACTCGAATCCACCAGGAACAATCACTCCCACCATTTCAGTATCCGGGTCGAGGATCTGGAACGTGTGTGTTGTGTTCCGAGGTACAGAGCCATAGTCTCCCTGGGTGAGGAGACGGCCCCCCTGTTCTCCATCGCCCTTTTGGGCCCAGAGCTGGAAGCGACCCTTGAAATTGAAGAAGTTCTCATAGTGCGTGCGGTGGATGTGAGGGAGGACACCGAGGGAGCCGCTCGAGGGCGCATTGGTGCTCATAAGCGTGAAGGCATAGTCGGAGGATGGGCCGGTGACTGTGAACCGGTACAGTTGGGAGCCGATCGTCACGGCATGGGAGTTCTCATAGTGAGGGAGGATATAGGGGCGAGGGGACGAGGGGGCCTCGGAGACGTAGAGGTCCTCGACGGATAGGGCTGAGGTGAGGGCCAAAAGAGAGGAGAGGACAAGAGAACGCATGGCGATGGAGCCTTCAGATTTAGATTCCGATCAGATCTTGCTGATTCTTCGATAGACATTCTCTGCAGCTACGATTCTACAAACTTATACCCTTCGCGTGGACAATGAAGTCCGATATTCACACCGGAAATCCCGAGATTCTGCAACATGGCCCATCTGGTACGCGAAATGAGCTGCAGACCTCGTCGCAGGGCCCGATTTGCTGGAATTGCAGTTACCTCAGCGACCAGACAAGACAATAGGGTAGACGAACCTCGGGCCCTGTACGGATCCGGTCATGAGTCTCCGGAATGACGAAACGCCGTGTGTGTCGGAAAATCCGAGAGTAGGATAGCGATCAACAGGTCCACTGCAGGAACTATCCAGGCCAAGGGACGCCATTCTTGGCGGGGAGCAGAGTGACTCGTCCTGCCTTGGAATCTTCACGCCGTGGGGTGCAGATTATCTGCAGCCACCTATACCTACCTTAAATCCCCATATACATTAAAAGTATCATCTTCAGGGACATCAAATGCCTACTTACTCTGCACCTCTCGCACAGAAACCACCCAGCAACACTGAAGAAGACAAATGCCCCCAATGTCGATCACCGTCGATCATTCAAGGCCCGAGAGCTCCGATAAACGGCGGGTCGTCAACTCGGCACTTGTCTTTGCGGAAAAACCACCCAGCCAGCGGGGAAATGCCGCATACAGAGTAGTCTACCCAATGTCAACCAGGCATAGTCTGTAGATGATAGCCACACACACTAACCCACTCTAGTAAATCTGGACATCGCTTGTGAGTCCGCCAGGAACACTGAGGGGCAATTAAGCACGTAAATAGCCTAGGGTTGTCTGTGAAGATTGACTAAGCGGAAACAATCGGAAAATAACTAACAAGCCAGACTCCGGAGGGGGACTTGTGGCAGTACACTTGGGTCAGTTATGAGGATTTGCTTGCACCAAGACTTGGTGCGGACAGTGGCCGGGTAAATAGACTGTCAGTGTCTGCTTTGTGTGCTCCGTAGTGTTGGGGGGAGAGAGTGCCAAGGACAGTTTGACGTGAAACGGCCGCCAATTTTCATCCACTTTTCCTTCCTTCTTTCTTTCCACTAACAGGTTACCTCTCGGTAGTGGATAAACCGAGAAACGAAATTTCAGTTGAGCTCAGTACGACATAGCTACTATGAAATATTGCAAATATGTAAAAAGTAAAGGAGAAATTAAAATGAAATGAAGGTGTGTGTTGTAGTGTGGTGCGGGCGGGTGAAGAGTGAAAACCAAAAAAAAAAGCGGGAGAAAAAAGAATTGTCCCTGGGCGGGGTCGAACCGCCGATCTCAGTGATTCCTGTATGATGAAACCATAAGCACTATGCCTTAACCACTTGGCCACAGGGACAACTGTTTTATGTGGGGAATTTCTTAATATGGCTTATACCATACTTCTCGCATATTCCCCGGTGAGGGCGGTTTTTTGTTCATGGTTCCTTGGGTTGATTGTGGGGGGAAGGAAACTGTAAGTTTGGTACTGCGTTGATTTCAATTTGTGGAGTTGGCGTGTCTTATCTATTGGTTTAGCTTGTTGTGTAGCTAGCTATATTTGGGGGATGGGTGTTGTAGGGTGTATAGATTGTGTATTTGACTGACCTGCGACCGAAATACATATTCGCATACCAACCTAGCGAGGTAGGCTATCTATCTATCTACTCTTCAGTTGTTTACTTTTAGAATATAGGGACCTGTGAAAACGACGCCGAAAATGGCTCCCCTCTGCATCCTAACCCAGGCAAACCACTCCTTCTCACCCAGCCTGGTCGAGCGGCTATAAGATGCTTCGTCTGCCCTTTCCCTCGGGGGTCTTTTCAATAAGCTTCTCATCCCACCTCCTCTCCCTCGATCGACCTCGACACGCTTGACTCGCAAGTCTCCTATCACAGAATCCAAGTCTTGGCGCCTGTCTCCCGATTCTTCTCATGGCGCCTGTGTCCGTACCTCCAGGTCAAGGCGATGAGCACTGCTCCATATAGACACAGTCGTCGATGCCATTGTTGATTACACTTGACAGTGGACTAAGTCAGACTATCTTTCTCCCTGGTATATTTTAGGTTCTTCGCGGGCTTGCAAGGTAAGTTATCACCCCTTTTTGAAGGACTATTATTGACATATTACGTAGCGAGGAGCCCCCCATTTGGTTCCAGAATTTGTTTCTCGAGGCGGTGCCAAATCTCTAAAAAGTGGATTCAAAGGGCGCCAGGAGATTGGCCCAACGACAGAAGGACTTAAATAGAGACTAAAGGCTGGGCTGGTAGCCTCTTCTTGCATGTTTATTTTGCTAACCAATATCCCTTCAATATTTCTGACGATGGAAAAAGAAAATGGCAAAGATGATTAACAAAATAAAAACGTTCTCTTGTCCAATATGCACATAAAAACAAGTCCTCTCTTGTCGTCGCGGAATTATTCCCGAGGACTGGTAACTTGGACAATCAATGTTGGGATAATTCCACCTACAACGACAATTCCACTCATGAGTCCGGCCGTACCAGTGAAACCTAGAGCACGAAACATGTATGGAAAATAGAAAGGGCCGACCTAGATGTTCCTGTTAGCGAGGGAATAGGTGTTGAGGTAGAGGAGGACGAACAAAACCATACAGTAGCCTGATAACGTTGAACAACACTCCAATTGAGGCAGAGCCACTGGGCGAAGTATCGATGGCATACGCAGTGAGAATGGTAGATTAAATCTGATTGCCAAAGCTGGCAATGGCAATTCCCACACAGGGGGTCACATTCCAAGAATTCGCCCGCTCAAGTTGAAACCCCCAAACGAGCTGACCAGCAATGATAGTGAGGAAACCAATATAAGTCAACCAGAGGCGGTCGGCCGGACAGACTCGGCCTTTGCGCTTTCGATAGACCTTCATGAAGTAGTCGGACATTGGCCCACCGACCTGCTCTCCAATTACGCATCCAATGATGATGGTATGAACTGGAGACCGGTTTGTTGAGCATCGAGATGGAATTTCTCCCCAAAGTGAGGGGCATCTCGACCACGAAGACGATATTTGCATAGCAGAAGGTGATAGCAGTAGCTAGGGCTGCTACCAAGATCCGAGGGTTCTTGGCTAGGCGGAATGGAGACACAAAATCCGATATTCTGATGGGACGCGCATCAAGTCGTTTGGGCAGCAACCCACGGAAGATCGAGACTTTTTCTTTTGCAGCATCATTCTCAGGTTCCATAACACGAAGCGTCTCTCCGCCAAGGCAGATATAAGCGACCGCTTGCAAGAAATTGATGATGGCAAATATCCAGAATATGAATTCCACTCGAATGTGCTGCACCACGAATCCCATGATAAAGGGACCAGCCGGGGGGTACCGAGGATGGTCATCAAAACCCACCATCCCACCTTCCGGGCATATCCATCCGGAGTAGATAGTTCAGCCACCACTCCACTTCCAATTCCAATCGGTGGAGATATGAAAGCTGCAGTCAAAACACGAGTGATCATTTGGCTAGCGTAACTTTCGCACCGGGCGCCTCCGATATTGCATACCATACTCGCAAGGACCGAAAAGATCAGGATATAGTGGCGGCCATATCTTTCTGTGATGACAATCCAGAAAATTGGTGCTATTCCAAGTAGTACGATCTAAAGACGGATTCTTATCAACAAAACCCGATCCCACTCTGGGAATTATTACGAAACAAGATACTTACTTGAATGGACACCAGATAGCTTGCGTCAGCAAGGGACACGCCATAAGATTCTGCCATTGAAGAAACTGCTGGCACGACTCCTGCTGCCATGAACACAGAGATCATGGAGTGAAAATGAGACCATCAGAATCGTAGCATTCTTCTTCCATTGTGGCCAGTCGACAGCCTGGCGAGAAGTACTAGATTCCATTGACGACGAATGGACTGCTCCTTCCAATTGGACAGGAGGACCCGATTCGCTTAACTCCAGATGCTGGAATTCGTTCTTCTTTGACTGAAGGTCGCCAGAGCCTGTGTCGCTCATGGTTGCGGGGAAGGATTGAAGTTGGTCAAATAGAGATTTCTATTATATTCTAATATAAGATTGAATTGAAGTTTAGAGAGCTTGCTCCTGATAGTTTTGCTGTTGGAAGAACCCAGCCAGCCGACCTCCTTTTCTATCTTTCCATATCTCACATACTTTACTTTCTATTCTAGGGTTTCCTAACACATCCTAATCTAGTTCAATGCGGGGTAATAGTGTCATTCCCCACAGAAATCAGCCAGTTTATAGTTTCGGTTCTCATCCCGGACTGTAATGATCCTTGGTTCCCCGTGTTTCGGGACTAATCTCGTGTATCTGGGATGGCAGGTGTCTGATTGGGGCAGAAGGATCGGGTAGGTTGGGCCTAATTCAAGGTTTGCGCCCCGTTTCCGCGAGGTCAGCTCTTCGCCCAATAAAAGTTAATCATATCCCCAGAAGATCCGAGGAATAAGATGGGATCTATCCCGAAGTGCTTAGACCCCACAACGGCACGCATCCCTCGAGTGTTGTTCACCGCAATTGCATTCTTAATCAATATTGACTGTTACGAATGGAGTACAGTTATAGCGGAATTATGGCGCGTCAAGTTCGGATACGCCGTAAGAAGAGCTATGAGCGTGGAAGGGTGTCTCAAAAAAATTTGGCACATTTGGTCATTCTTGATTTAAATTTCGATATCATCTCCCATCACAAGAGGAGCGAAAAGTTTTACAAAGCTAGGGTACTACTTTTTCACTCAAGAGCCATATTGCTATGGCTTGTTGAAAAGGTTGTTCGCATTTCCAAAGTAGATCTTATCGCGTAGCTCTGGGTCAAGCGGGAAGCCATCTAGAATTTGCTTGAATCCAAGTGATTTGTCGGGGGACGCATAAGGAAAATCAGAGCCTGTGGAATATATTAGCTACTAGTGACAAATAACGAGAAACATGGGAAAAGCCTTACCATAAGTAATATGATCATGCGGAATAACTTCGAGAACTAGCTTGAGAACGGCCTCGGAACTGGAGAGGGCCAAGTCAAAGTAGAATGACCGAAAGTCTTCCATGATCTCTTCGGAGGATTTCCCATAAATGCGGGCGGTTGCAGCGGCTTCCTTCGACACGGCGCAAATGCGCGTAATCAAGAAGGGCAGCGTTCCTCCGGCGTGGGAAAGAATTACTTTGCAGTCTGGATAACTTCTCTTTGTGTTGGTGATAATCATGTCGACAGCAGTTCTCGTGGTCTCATGGGGATAATCAATGGCTGGCTGCGGTAGGAGAGGGTTGACTCGAGTCGTATCAGCGGGATGAGTAGGGTGAATGAAGACCACGGCCTTTCTGAAATTCAGCTCCTCTCAGATAGGCTTGAATTCAGGGCAACCAAGGTATTGGTTCCCTGAGCCATATCTTGTGAATAAAGTCACACCTTCAGCCTTCAACACATCTAGGGCGTATTTGATTTCCACCAGAGCGCCTTCGGTATCGAGAAGGCAAGGCAGATGCGAAAAAGCCCCATCGCTGTGAATCTTCATCACGCTTGGCTGCAGCATACTCGTTCGCCTTGCGGGCCAGTGCTCTTCTCTTCTCGGTCGTTGGGGCGATGACTGCTCCAGGCGCAGTCAGCGACAAGATAGCCTTGGTCACACCAATCTTGTCTGTGAACGCAATGTCGCCCTCGGCTGACCAAGAAGGTGTCGGCCAGCCAGAAGGGTCACCTCCAGCATCCTCGACAGCTGTGGAAATCTATTCAGAATCGTATCCTTGTTGGGAGGGGGTTGTTGTGATATACCTTGAGCATAAAATTCGGGGACGAAGTGGTGATGAGTATCGATGAGGCTCATTGTGAGTTGCAATTCTGTTCACTGCTTGATATTTTTTTTTATCATAGAGAAGAACGCAGATAGGCAGAATATATACCATCGACAGTGCAATAGTACCTGGTGTGAAGTGATCCCCACAATGAATATGCCGGGTTTCCGGTTGCCGACCTACCCGGAGTCAATCGTGGACGCCTGGCTGATTTGCCGCTGTTGTCATTTACAGTTTCGATGACACGTTCAACGATCTAGCCAGTTAACAGATGCGCAACGCATTGACCATCAGGCATAATGGTAAGTAGGTTCGGGATATATCCCGGTGCTCGGACCTCCTTCCCTTCGTTTGGGTCAGTCCTTGTTTCCGCCACTGCAGTACGTGTGTGGAGATCTTGACAGCACAATTTGACCCACAGATCTAAGTGGGCAGGTTTTAAAAGAATACGAAATCTTTAAACCTCTTTGAATTCCATTAGACATTTCTTTCTAATTAATGCGAATTATCTTCATAACGCCCTTCTCTTCCGGTCCATCAGTGACATAGCTAGGGTTATCCGGTATTCTCTCTGAGTTTTAGATCAAATGAACAGATGCCAAGATAACAGAGTGGATGAGATAGGATAGATAAAGGGAAGGACTCCAGGGGCCCCCGTGGTCTAGAGGGAACAACCCCCCCTTAATCTGTTCCTCGACTCCCCTTGACTTCTCCTGCCAACTTGAGGGTGTCTGGAATGATGAATGCCATCTAAAAGCAATTGCATGTTGATGGAGCGGTCTCTGTCACGAGGCAGAAGAGATTGTAGCTTCAGGACGCCTGAACAACAAACTACGGGATCTCGCTCAGGTGTGCCTAACATCGTACCCAACAAACCTTCTGTAACTCACACTGTCTTGGAACTCTACCACTTCCGAGACTTGTTCTCACTCACGGCAGTTCTGCGTGGGCTCTGAAACGGATGCGTCGGGCTTGAACCTGAATTGTCTCTATTTCTTTGATGAGAGTCGAAATTAAGACTTCAATGAGAGGATTGGAAGGGGTTTGGTATGTACTAATCTTGTCAACCAAGTCCAAGCTCCCTTGGGTCCTGGCTTTTGGAGACTGTATATGTTTCAACTGTAAAATTGTTTAGATCTCTTGTATATGATTTATGTTAAATAATTATTAAATATATCTCACATGCTTCGGATCTGCCAATGATAGAATATGTTAAGATAATATATATAGTGTTCATTTCAGTAGAACAGTTAAATAGTATCAGACTGCTGACTATTCTTTATTAACCCAGTTAATAAATCTCAGTAGAGGATAATGATACGCAAGCTAACAAGCTTTTTTAAGGAGAAGATGACCGGCAATGATGCCAGTACATCATATCAAGCGACTAAGCCGAAAGCGGCAAAACGAACTGTAACGGGAAATTCACAGGTCCCAGAATTACTTATCTAACTACAGTACATGTTCAATCCTCCCAATCGTTCAGTCATCGTCTATCAAATCTGACAATTTTCCATCACTATCCAACCTGTCGTTCTCACCACACCCCCAGACAGACAGATTGCTCTTTCCCGCCGACCGTCTCTCAGAGCGCCAGCACTAGAGCCTACTACTTGCATCACTCCCCTGCGACCCTCTCATCCGGCGATAAACAGAATACACATCCTGCACATTATCCTTCCCCCAACTAACCAGAAGTTTATTCCTCTGGACAAAGTCCATAGTATCCAGCATCTTCTCCTCCCTCCGCTCACATTCCGTATCCGAGAGCTCGCCATCAGCACACCGCAGATATACCCTCAACATGTCGAAATGTTTATCCTTGGGGAGATGGAACGTATTATAATTCTGGTTGATTTTTCGGTGGATCGTGATGTCCCATGGATCTCTCCTAAAATACCACCTTCATCAGTATACTGCTACTCACGTCTATGACAAAGAAAGGAAAGGAAAGGGAAAGAATAAACTCACGTATCCAGCGACATACCCTCCGCGACCACCGCATCCCAAACCATCCCCACTGGCATGGCCAAATCCATAACAGCCTGCCGAACAGGAACATCCGGAGCATACGAAAAGATAAAACTCTCGTCATCGACCAACAGAAACGCCTTCGGACTCTCCAGCACAGTCATTCCGCAATCGCCCAGGATCTTCCTATCGAGCTTCGTGTATGCCGAATCCTGCAGCAGGATTTCGATTTCTGTCGGTGTCCATGCCATTTCCTGTAGAATTCGTCGCAGCATGAGCAGGAAGGCATGCTGGTAGGCACTTCGCTCCCTGGTGAACTTGTCAAGCCTGAGGTTGGTTATGCTGTTGCAGCCGAAGGCGATGATCTTGCTGACGGGGCGTTTGATGGTGGGTAGTTTGCGCAGAGTCGCGAGCATGTTCTTGTAGAGAGCGCTGTCTGTCCAGGTGTGGAAGATGGTGTTGAAGCTTTCGTGCGCGGATGCTATTTCTTTCTTGGTGGGGTCGTAGTCGTCATAGTCGTCTTCTTCGTCGTCTTCGTCTTCTCCGTCTAGACGCCGGAATTTGTGGCCTAAGGCGAGATTCGAGTATAGGAGGGAGGGATGGCGCGTTTCAGGACTGGGGGTGATGTAGTCGGTTGGGGCGGGGAAGAGTTCCAGGAAATGTTTCACACTGGAATTATGGTCGATTAGTATCTACAATCAGTAAATGATGATATGGAAGAGAATGATACGTACCCAACCATAGCTACACCCTGCTTATTGCGCTCAATTCTCTCCGTCATCACTTCAAACCCTACATCCGCGCCATCCAATGCAGGAATATACACGATATCCCCCGGCTTACACCTCTCCACTCTAGCCTGCGCCTCCTGGATGGCTTTCTTGGTCCACCGGGGTGTCCCCTCGGGATATAGTTCATTGTACCGCTGCGCCCTGAGGTGTGAATTTAAATCAGAATCCGGCCCGCTAGGTCGTAGAGACGGCTGTAAGCCGATTTCTGAGGCGGAACGGCTTTGAGTGGTATTCGTCGGTAGTGCCACGTCCATGGGGTCGCTGGAGCTTGTGGACGACACGCTATCTTCGGACTCGTCGATGTCCATGGGATCTGGGGTGTACATAGTACTAGGAGTAGTCATTGTTGATTGTATGGACTGTTCACGAAGGGGAAAATTTGAAGCTAGATTTGACGAAGATGGGTGAATGCGAAGGTTGTTGATTCAATTACTGGTATATTCTTGATGACTGGCGACGAGGATGATTCAAGAAGGGATTGCATGTTGGAGTAATTTATACCTGTTTTCGAGAGATGTGGAGAGACAAACAGTAAAGGAGAGTTTCCATGACAATTGATCATATTGCGGCTCTTTCCTGTACATTCACTGTCAGCTGGACTGTAGTTTGGAGAGTCGTAAAGGTTATTGTTGAAACTAGGTTTCCAGGGAGATTCGGGAGGAGAAAGAAAAGAGAGTATGCTGTATATAGATGGTAAATGCCGCATGATGACAATGTAGCTTAGACCTTGGGAGTGAATAGGGAGAAGTATCTTGTTTTGAATTTTGAAGGAATAGTCATGATTTGCTAGCTTCCTGTTTCACATTACTCAATGGCAGATAGTGACATGGGTGGCTTGCATTGCAATATTAACTGTAGGCTACTGTGAATATATCGCCTAGCTGATATGCCGAGGTCTGTATCATCCGCTAGTTAATGGGATGAATGACGGAAAATTATTCCGATGGCCGAAAGTACCCAGAGGAAATAATTTCCGGGATAAACCATGAATAATGTCACACAAAACCAACCATTCAAGATGGATCACAATCGAACAACACATCATACAGGGCTATTTCTGTCCATCACCCCCAATCTGACCAAAGTTATATTGCGGCACTTGAAACAAAAGCAAATGGTATTTTCATTCTTTTCCACCATAGCTATTAGATAGAATGTAAATAGCTCATCGAATATTGAACATCATAGCAGCCTAGTTCAAAGATCGCGAATGGGTCATCGTTATGCTTCTAGCCCATCTCTACTCATTTGATTCCTCTGCATCAGAACTCTGAGAATTCTCTGATCCTTCCGCGCTTTGATCTGCAATCATTTTGCCCAGCCGCCTAAGATCATCAGTTATATCGTCAGGTTGGATGCACAGCTCTAGAAAGGCTAGTTTATCCGACTCGGCATCCACCCTGTCCAGTGCTTGCTTCAAATCCCCTATTGTCTTGATTTTCATGGCAAACATGGGCGGACTGTCCTCTAGCTCCTCATCTTCCTTGCTGGCATAAGGGTTATGCGACGGAGCGTGAGGCTTCGAAGAAAAGGAATTGGCCAATTGGACATAGTCCCAGTTCGCCAAGTAGTTATACGGTCCATCATGCATAGCAGTCTACTTCATTGTCAGCGATGTCCACGACTTGTTCTCATTGACTTACCTCGATCTTATACCCCAGATTGTTGAAAATAAATATGATCGCGTTTGCTCTATGACGAATCATGCTGCTGACTTCTTGTGCTGTCATCTGAAAACCTCCATCGCCAATAAGGATGATGGATCGACCCTGTGTCCAAGCAAGTTGGGAACCAAACCCAGCAGGTAAAGCCCAACTGATAGAGCAATATGGAAATTGTAGCTGGCAGTTGGCTTCATGGGGGAGGAGGATATGATTTGCGATGAGCCATGACTCTCCTGCGTCGCAGAGCAACGTGTCATGCTCCTTTATAAGTCCCTGGATACAGCTGATAGCGCTTTTCAAGGTTAAGGGTGTCTCTGGGGTCTCTGTTTCGCCGGGCGGCAGGCAACCAAGAAGTGGCTTAGGTCGCGGGATGGACTCGGTCTTAGTCTCCATTCCAGACATGATGAGTTGCGCTACCAGTGCGCCGATTTTCGCGGGCTTGATGTGCTTTCCCTCGGGCAGCTCGACCCAATCTTTGTCCACGCTAATTATGCGATAATGTTCTTGCTTATTGCTACTCATTAAAACATGAAAGTCGGACCAATTTCCACCGATGACTAACCAAAGGTCTGAGCTCATAACGATTTGCTCACCTTCTGGGTTTACCATTCCAGCCCAGAACTGGCCGCAGTACTGCGGATGGGATTCTTTGAAGCAGCGACCATCGGGCTGACAAAGAACCGCGCAACCAAGCTTCTCTGCTAGACGTTCAATATGACCGCGAGGGAGAGATAGACCTGCTAAACTTCCAAGCAACAGCACAGGCCTTTGGGACGAGTTCCATATACTTGTGATTGCTTCTACAGCCTCTTTTAACACGCGTGGCTGACTCTTCAGGTTCACCTTCCGGCTCAGTGGCGAAGGTCGAGCGCATGCGGCGGAAGCAAGATCATTGGGAACCTCAATGTAGACGGGCATACTGGAGTCAAGACATTTACCTATCGTATCATCCAGTACATCAGAGGCAGTCTCTGCAGATTCGAGGCGCACAGATGCAGCAGTGACTCCTTCGAATGCGCGGAGGGCCTGGTCTTTATTCTTAGCGCTGGGAGCGTGATGCAAAAATTTGTCGCTTTTCACCAGGCTCGTGGTGGGACAACCGGAGAGTACAATCAATCTGATATTTTGCGAGCAGGCGCCTGATACGGCATTGAGAACAGACAGACTGCCTACAATGTAGGGAACAACGATAATCGCAATGTGGGCTGGTGATACGCGGGCGTATCCATCTGCGGCATATCCAGCGTTTAGCTCGTTGCAGCACGTCACCATACGAAGATTGGGATTCTTCAGCAGATTATCGAGGAGGAAGAAATTAGTATCCCCTAATAAGTTAGCAAGCGATACGAAATTATAGACTGATATACAAACCTGGTACAGCGAAGTAATCGCGAATGTCCAGCTCCTCAAAGCGATAGGCCAGAAATGTGCCAATGTTATAAGTTGTCTGATTAAAAGTAGGCCGAGAGCTCGGCAAGTTCGCTACCACCTGGGGTTCTGGGATTGTTTCAGCATCAGGTATCTTGATGACTGCCTCGCCGAGCAGTTGACTGCCATAACGTAACGGCGCTCCTGGGTATGTTCCTTTAGGTATCTCATTCTGCATAGAATGGAGAATTTGAGGAAGCTGGTCCAGTGCAAAAACATGGCATGGTTGATAGAACCTTTCTTTGGTGAAAACAAGGATAGCCTTTTCTATCTGTTCTCGAGTTCCCCCATAAGGTATAACTTTCACCTGCGCCATCCTTGACACCAACTTAGATATGTCAATGCCAATCGGGGTCCCTGGAGGCAAGCCCACAACGACAACTGTTCCTCTAGGTTGCACATACTGGGATTGATAAGAAGGTAGTTATATCAGGCGCCGCTTAGGAAAAAGACTAACCTGAAGTGCCCCTTTGAGAAGTGCTCCCGATCCCTCTATCAGTATTGCAGCGTCGGGCCCGTCGTCAATCATACCCTGAACTTCAGCCACCATATTGGCTGAGGAATTGTAATCTATGTAGTACTCGACACCAAGCTTCTGTTTATATAGATGATTACTATAAACTCCTGTAGATATGACCAGAACTCGATAGCCACGGGCCTTAGCGTATTGACATGTCAATGTTGTTAGTCCACCTGGCGGTCCCGCAACAGCTTCATCGTGTTAGCTGTGGCCTATTAATCATGAGACTTCATGGACAGACGTACCTACAAGGCTACCGGGTTGTGCACCACTCTCCTGTACGGTTCTGAAGCACGTGGTACCGACGCAGATAATCTAAGTAGGATATTAACGAGCTCAGGGGTAATAGATGATGAGCCTGAGCTTACCGGAGCCACAACATCAAGAGGGATCTGTTTAGGGAGTCGCACGACATGGCATGCTTGACTGATGCAGTATTCCCGAAAGGTGCCATCCACTGAATATCCGGTCATCCGCGCGTGTGGGCATGAGACGAAATCTGATTGTTTATCCGCATCGCAGACACCACAGGTCCTATTGATCCACTAAGCCAACGTTAGAAGGATACTTTTGCAGCAGCGACGGTGGGTATTACCTGTATACCGACATGATCACCAATCTTAATGTCCTCCACCTCGTTACCGGTCGCTACAACAACACCCGTACCTTCGTGACCATCTTGCACCCGAAGTCAGTATAACGTGGGAAAGCTTCGACAGCCGTGGGCCTGCACACCGACGCGATGTTTCTTTCTAGTGACATGATTTCCTAGAGTAGTTAACACTTGGTGCATTATTCTGGGACCGGATAAGATTAACCTCTCCATTGATGAAGGGCGGAGTGACAGAGTCCGGAGAATTTCAAGTTGACCAGTACTTCGTCCGGACCTGGGGATAGAGGGGGTTTGTTTCTGCATTCCCGACCTGATACATCAGCAGACGCACGGAGCGACAAGTGAGGACGAGACTAACGATCCTCACCAGTATTAATGCGCGGCCGCCCGAACAGCTGAGGCTGTGGCATTGGCAGTGTCTGAATTGGGGCCATTGTTGTTCCGATGTTCTCTCTTTGTTGTCGATGTATTAAGAAGAAAAAAGCAGCAGTAAGCGCTACTGCGAAGAAGAATGACGGACCTATGGTGACAATTAAAGAACTGTAAACTTAACAGAATTCCTCAGACTATTCTGCTAGCGAGTTCACCATCCGCTACCCCGGATCATGTGCATGCTTTTATGAAATCCATGAGGGACGTGATTGCTGAGCACAGACATCATGTATCATCCAGCTGTAAGACCCCAAACCCCTGATGACCTGAATAAGTTCCAGAAAGTGGAAATACCTCAGAAGGATATACTTTCTAGAAACCTGGCACCCGCAAACATGGGGGAGAAATGAGGAAACAGCCCGCTGGTGGATGGAGAAAACCTCAGGTGACTAAGCTTACATCATTCGGAGCTTCAATGGAAACTAGGAGTTGAAAAGTCATGGGACCTCACCCTTCTTTGAACAGTAGCTAGAGTGTATGCAGAGTGCACGTACAACCAGTAGAGGGGGGTCATGCTCGGCCTCGCTGCCAAGGTGATAGAGAGATGCGACAGCATTCTTTTTCAATCAGGCAGACCCAGATTCAATCTGTGGAAGTATGTTCACAAGCCCAATATAGCAGGCTACCTGGGGATAGTACGTAATGCCTTGGCTAAGTCGCTGAGACTTGCTTGTGAGAAAATTTGCTGGGATAGCCAAGCTTGATGGCCAGCTATTAAGGTAGTCTCGAAGTCCGCGTTACTACGAGAAATAATGACTTGCAAGGTGTCTGATACTCTCGGTCCCTGTCTGACCGCATGCTAGAGCAATTTCTTGCAATGACAGAAGCGTGAAAGGTGCGGACCGACATTGTCGGGCCAGTGTGAGCAGAACAGTTGCCTACGAAGCTACTACAGGGATTAACAGACAGGCATCTGCTCCTCGGAAGACATCGCTTGTGCTTATGCGCTGTTTGTAGTTGGTTCTAGAGAGAGAGTAAAGGAGACTCACGGAACCCTCGGAGGACTGATCAAACACTCTCCTGTAAGGCCTATTTTAGGAAGCCGTTGACCGCTTGTTCACTGCGCTGGTACCCGAGAAAGGAGTGGGGTCCCTTAATCGGGAGGAACGGCTGGGGTGTTTTGAGAACTGTCCGTGGCTAATACATGCAGCTCGTGTCCGGAAGCTGGGGCCCCGTAGCTGTCTGGGAAATGAGCCATGCCTTTGTATGGAACACCGGGTGTGGATATGAGACATTCAATGCAAACCCTGCACGTGACGTTCAGTGCCATTTGAGCAGTCAGTTTGAGACCAGAGCCAACTCAGCATGCAACGCTGGGATGTCGTCTTGGCGAATGAATCTCATATGAACAATAGCAGAGTCGAAAGGTTTTGCTTTTAGGTGCTGTGGTTACCATGACTAATTCGTCGACAACCATTGGCAGCTGTTCGAAGCATGACTGGTTCTTAGCCAACTTTCGCCGTCTGCGAGCCAGGAAATTGACTGATCACAACGTGCAATCCATGAAATGATTGTAGACTGTGAGTCATCAACAAAGTATGTGCTCCAGCGGTAATTGCAGCTCAAGTATGCGATGGCACATCTTGAATGAGGTCTCCAGTAGAGCAGCCGGCAATTACGTAATTGAAAGAAAGGCTTGACCTCAAGCCTTGTGAGTGGCTATTAATGAGCCATTCTATCATGAATGGTTCAAGGCATCCGATAGACAAGAGCCTTGTAGTCGCAACAAGGTAAATTTAAGAGCAGCCAGGAGCCACGCGGAGTCGCGGGGCCCGATGTGGTACGACGGATGATTTCTGGGGATTTCGGGAGCGCCCTACGGCGACGACTGCCGGTTACCGAAAAAGGGGAAGTTCCCGGAATGGGCCAACCAGAAACCAGGGATTATTATCAGAATACCCACTTCCGGAGATAAGGGCTATCGCAATTTTTTTTTTCTGCAGCGTCCGGGCCCGCAAGAGCAGATGCCCAATATGCAGGGCTCAATAGGCTGTCTGGCTGAAGACCCTTTGTATAGACCCTTTCTTACTATTTATACCAGCTTCCTGTAACCAGTACTGTATCTCTGCCAGTTCTCCTCAATCGTGTTGGTGTACATTGAGCGCTTGTGCGAACGTTCTTATCCACCGAGGGTAATCCGCAAGCTACCAATCTGGGAATGGCTGATATCGAGACCCATGTCCGCCATAGCCTGGACCAGGGGGCCCACGCAACCATAGAGAAATCGGCTTCACAGGTAATAGCAACAGAGGAACAAGATGACACTTTCGACGACAAATATCCAGAGGGAGGTCTTCAAGCCTGGCTTGTGGTATTAGGGTCATGGTGTGCAATGGTTCCCTCAATGGGATTGTTGAATACCATTTCAGTCCTCCATGCATGGACATCCACCCATCAGCTCTCTGAATATTCTGAATCCAGTGTTGGATGGATTTTTGGCGTCTTCAGCTTCTTCTTATATTTTGCAGGCGCCCAGGTCGGTATGTTTCATCCCAATATCCACACATCAAGCGCAGCGGTTGACTTGACGATGCCGACAGGTCCGATATTTGACAGCCGTGGACCGCTGCCAGTTGTAGTTCCGGGCTCGATAGGTTTGGTGGTAGCAGTATTCTGCTTCAGTGAGAGCACAGGTTAGTCTTATTTCATGATTGTTTGAAGGGTTCACTAACGCAAACAGAATACTACCAAATCATGCTCTCTTTCAGCGTCCTAGGCGGCCTCTCATCCTGCTGTCTCTTCACTCCTGCCATCTCCGCCATCGGACACTGGTTTAATGTCCGTCGTGGCATTGCGACCGGTATTGCCTGTACAGCTGGCGGACTTGGTGGCGTCTTCTTCCCCCTCATCATATTATATGTCGCCCCGAAGCTCGGGTTCGCATGGGCCATGCGTATCATCGGGATCATTTGTTTTGTGCTATGCGGTTGCGCATGTTTTCTTCTAAAGACACGGCTCAAGCCTGACACAAAGCGTGGCATGGCGATCGACCTTCGTGCCCTCCGAGAGCCCAACTACGCCCTCACCACGCTTGCAGTATGGATGGTCGAATTTGCTGTATTCGTACCTTATACCTATCTCTGCTCGTACGGTTTATATGCCAACATCGGAGAGTCGCTCTCGTACAAACTGTGTATCTTCCTCAACGTCGGAGCCATTCCGGGACGTGCATTCCCAGGACTCCTCGCGGACAGATTCGGACGGTTCAACGTGATGGCATTCACTGCATTAGTTTGTGCCATTATGACGCTCGCATTGTGGTATAATGCTGGCACGAATGATAGTGCCATTATCGCGTACTCGGTCATGTTCGGGTTCTGGAGCGGTGCGGCTATCAGCTTGACGCCCGTTTGTATCGCACAGGTGTGTCGAACGGAGGATATAGGCAAGCGAAACGGAACGACGTTCACTCTGGTGAGCTTCGGGACCCTCACTGCGATCCCTATTGCCGGGGCGATACAGGAGAGGGATGGAGGTGCTTTCTGGGGATTGATTCTTTTTGGCGGAATCTTGTATCTTGCGGCGTGTGCTGCATTCGTGGTCGCGAGGGGAGTTGCTGGTGGCTGGAGGCTGAGAACAAGATTTTAGAAGTATATATTCGAGACCAAACATAGAAGGATAATATAATAATGCATAGGAATACTAGAAGGGGTTTCACTGTTGCGACATTGGCTGACTGAGTGTTTGTAGATGGTAAACACACAAGGCTGCCACACGGGATTAGGAAGACCCCTCGCACCGCCTCGCTTTCTTGTATAGACTGGCCTGCTCCGGGTGATGAAACCCCAATATCTCCTATTATAGCGTCACCAACTATCAATTTTCACTGATATCTATAAAGCGGAGTGAGGTAGGAGTAATCGAGGATAGTATTAGGAGAGTAGCTAAGCAGATACTTCCGTTGCACTAATGGTTGCCTCAGGCACATAAACTTCCATGTTTCCTCTCCGGGACTCCCTTCGCAAATCTATGCTAGTCTGGAAGCAGGATCTATTCCAATTACTTTGAATATGGAGTATAGAAAGTTTCTATTCTGTTAGCCTATAGTCCTGACACCACCAGGGCGTCCGGACTCGGAAAGTATACTGTCCGAGCGAATGAAATTGATCACATTACTGGATGCTTCTGAGCTGTGGTAGGAACAGGGTTGTCAGTAGAGGCAGTGCTGAGAAGAGTTTTTCAGGGAAGCGCCCTAGCCGGACTCATAGTCACTTGTTGTAACTTTCTGCTTTCCGGAGGATTAGTTTGGTTTGAGAGACAAGGATCATCGGCATGCCTCTGTCCCGTGTCCAAGATGGAGGCAACCCCCATGCCTCTTGGCAAGTGCTGTAAGAGAGACCAGGAGCTTGCATCACAATGCCTCCATTGAAATGGACTTCTCTGGAGCCGGGTTTAACTCAATGATCACTGTGTTGCACAGGATGCGAGTTCGTACACGCTAGCCTCAGTGGCGCGGAATGCACGTTCCCAGGGCTCGACTAATGCAAATGAGGATGCAACCCATTTGCCTTGTTGAAGATGGCCACTCAAGGAGAAGCAAGACGAAGCCACAGTGGGTACACTGCATCCCGACGAGTTCTTCCCGGATACGTCCTTGAAGCAAGAATGGGAGATTGGCCTCACTCATGGCCTGAAAGTAATGCAGACTCTTCTAAATGGCATAGCTTGGACGCAACATCTGAGACAGACATCAGGTAAAAGTGATCCCTCGAAGTGATCCCGTAGACAATATTGGTGACACACCGCGGGAGGTGTGTGGAGTGTCGCGAACCGTATGACTCGAATATCTTTACTACAACGAAGGTATTGCTGCTTGTATCCAGGGGGTTCGGTGCCACCGATTGGTGGATAGGAGAAGTTCGGGAGTAGTTGCAAGTGAATTCCTCTTCCTGACTAGAGAAGGAAAAAGTAACGAGAGCGCACCGTGCTCTCTGTCTCGTAGGCTGGATAGGACTCGTTATGTCGGTGGGGGCAAGTTCACCAGGGCAGCCTAGCCTCCATTCTGATGACTTCAAAGTTGGCGTCGAGCTTGATCATGATACGTGCGCAAAGTATCTCATGGTGGGTAAGCAGTACGAATCGAAACCTGTAGCGTCGAGTGTGTGAGTACCCTGCTATCCGGATTGGGATTTAGATCTCGCCAATCTCAAGGAGGACGAAAACTCTTACCTGCACTAGTCAAAGACGGCGAGAAAATGGTGGTCACTAAGAGACCAGACACACACACACGGGCGCTTCGGAGCGTTTCAAGCCGCCAGAGAGAGTAAGGAAAAGGAGACAGAGCAGAATGAGGACCTTGAGTGACCGGGAAGACATGTGAGTGCCACCAAGGTGCTCATGCTCTCAAGGTGCTCATTCTCTCCATTTTATAAGTATTCTGACTTTCAACACCCGCACAACGATTTCTCTGGTTTCTTTTCTTCCTTTCGGTCATGAATGCTGGTCTTCTCTCACCTGGCAGGTGTATCCAAGATGAGACGGATGAAGGAGGTTGATCATCATTCACCAACCCGTGATTAGAATCCACTTCAGGCGACGGCCGCTGACATTTAGCGTCTTTTCTGGTCAAGCGTATGGTGGGGAAGCAGGGTCAGGCAACCCTCCCTCACTAACCAAGGTTTTAGCCATGCTACAAGAGTTATTGCAGGCTGTTATGTAACTCGCCATTCAGCTGCCTCACCCCACAGCCGACTCAAGCCAGATGAGGGGCTGCACCGTCATGTTTGATGCAGCGTAGAATGATCATGACGCGCGGATAGCGCAGAAAATGGCACGACGGATGAAATTGGTTGCTCTGGAAGGACATAAATAGGCCCTCATGCCTCTGGTTGCTCGATCTTTTCTAATTAACCACAACTCAGATCTCAAGTTCTCAAGCGAAAGCAAAGCCTTCAATCTCAAACTACTTTAGTACATCTTTACCGGTTTTATACCAACTTTGCCAAAATGTCTCCCTGCTCCTGCAACTGCTGCTCTGGCAACTGCTCCAGCTGCTCCTGCGCCTCTTGCAGCGTGAGTAACCCATATTTTTGAGCCACCTGGTCTTGTATACCGGCGAAACCAGAGGAAACTGACCTAATAATGACTAGCACTAAATGCTGTCGATGCTCGCTCCCCGGCCATGATTTCACCACCGCTCCTCCGCCATCTATACCAATACCACCAATATCAGGCTGCATCTCGGGCTTGAAGACAACACTTTAGGGTATACTGAGATGGTGGAATTGAAACACTTGGGTGCGCAAGTGGGAGTGAAATGGAATGTATTCATGATATGGGTTTATGATTTTAGTTGTTTTTTCTATCATGTCACCTACTTATAAGCTTCAGGTGTGCCAAGTACAATATAAAAGGCTTTTTGGGAGGATAAACTTGTCCCGCAATAAACAGATAATTGTAGATAAAGTTGTCAAAAGGCAACGCCATGAAGCATCTGCAGACTCCATGCAGATGCACGTGTCAAATGCATGTAGTGAAACGTTGGACAGCACTCCACAAGTTGATCGCAGTCGCGTTCACTATTTTGACCTCCACTACAGAAGGGTTCGAGACAAGCACGGGAATAGCCGCAAGGGGCAAGAGCTTCCAGATGACTTGCTTTTTACAGCATGGAATGCATCATCCACATGTTGGCGGCGGATTCCGCATCGGAACTTTCCCCGATAGGAAGCATCCAACGTGACTCAATTGGCAGGATCCACAAACAGCCACAGAGATTTCAGGCTTTTAGACTCTGAGGACTGGATCAGGGGTCTCATCTGTGTGGGCCTTTGCAGTTTGCGTCTGCCGACGGAGCTCTCGGTTAAGCTAGATTATGACTGCATCACCGCAGTGCGATATGGGGCCAAGACGCAAGGGGGATTTGATAGCGCCTCGTACTTCGTGCTTTACATGATATTTTCTATGTTTGTATGCCTTTGATGTTATTCAAATGTGTTGTTTCTGTATCTGGTCTTCAGTCATGATGTCGGTGACTATGAAGGTAGGAGGTAGTACCCATTGTCAATCAAACCGACTTGGTGTATCGACAATGATTGAGCTAACCAAGAAGGCAAACCACAGCATTAGTGTAAGACATGGGGCTAAAGATTAGCGAGGGCCAGTTCACGAGAGCGAATAGAACTAGAAGGAATTATGTAGGAGATAGGCATCCATCGACCACTGTTTCGCTTGGGTTAGACAGCGGCAACTTCGGACTTGCTTCCTGATCATTTCGATCAACTGTGGCGTTTTCTAGTTGGTATTAAGCGTCGTAGGGTGGTCCACTATGAAGAAGGAAATGACCGAATCTTTATGAATGCGTCTATTATCCATCTAAGATAACCCTGGATAGGAGCCATGCGATTGGACTACTAAGATGGTGGACTGGTGTGAGTACCTGCTTGGTCGCCGAGAAGTGAGCAAATAACTCTCAGCACCCGTCGGGGGACATCCGATATCACGCTGAATCTGGATTTGGGCAGCAGGGGCACACCAACCAGGCTATGCACGTAGTAGAGAGGGGGGCGGACAATGGATCGGGCCAACCGGTGGCATGCGCGATGAGGGAAGCGGTACCTTAGTGGAGGTCTAAACCATGCTAAAACCAGGCCAGACCCGGTTGGGGTGGGCTGGGCTTAATCTCTTCCGCCGACCATCTTCCTCGCTTCCTCCCCACCCGTATCCACGGCACCCATCTGACAGCCCATCACCATCACCCTCATCATTATTACCAACGTTCTTCCTCCGCTGACTTTCCACCAAGGTCCTACCTGCTACAAATCCCTCTCCTGATTTTGTTTGCAGCGTGAAACGAATGGTGGTGTGATGGTGGCAATCTAATGATGGCCATATTTGATTCTTTCCCGAAGAAGATACCCCTGCTCTTGGAGCGATATTCTTGCATGAAGATGATGCAGAACGTGGGATTTGACAAATGTAGTTGACTCAATCATTGGCTAACACTCGCAAAAGCAATAGTCAGATAAGTTAAATGAATTAACGAGTCAGAGACAGGCTACCTTGTTAGTGTCGGGGACCGGGCCTGTCCACGCTCTCAAGGTCCTCCCAAGGTCCTCACCTGGAAAATCTCTGCCACGCACTTCCATTATATAAGACCGTGACGCAACGATGGCCAAACTGAGGAAATGATCAGAGCCGTCAATTCTATTCTCTCATCTTTCAATTATCTTAGTGACATACAATCTCAATATTCTCAAAATGTCGTTCAATCCTAATGATGTTGACCTCGACACGGCCGACCCAACGGAGATCATTTGCTATCTCAACAAGTCAGAAAATGACTACAACGGCCAGTTGGGCGCCCGCATTTCGGCTATTTTCGTGATCTTTGCCGTTTCAACTGCAGTGACCTTCTTCCCCGTCGTCGCCAAGCGCGTCCCCAGGCTGCATATCCCACTATACGTCTACCTCTTCGCTCGTTACTTCGGTGCTGGTGTTATCATTGCAACAGCTTTTATCCATCTTCTAGACCCCGCATACTCTGAAATCGGCCCGCAGTCATGTGTCGGAATGACTGGTAACTGGGCGGATTATTCCTGGTGCCCTGCGATCGTCTTGACTTCGCTCATGTGCATCTTCCTCCTTGACTTTGGTGCCGAGCGCTATGTCGAAGTCAAGTATGGCGTCTGCAGAGAGGATCCCGAGCCAATCATGACCAGTGCAGTGGATAACTCGACTGTGGACAAGGCATCGCCCGGAAACTCGAGGAAGAGCGAGGCTGATGTGGAGGAGTTGTCCACCACTGACACATTGATCGAAAGGTCCTTCAAGCAACAGATTGCCGCCTTCCTCATTCTCGAGTTCGGTGTCATCTTCCACTCCGTCATTATTGGTCTGAACCTGGGAGTCACTGGCGACGAATTTGCGACGCTCTACCCCGTCCTTGTCTTCCACCAGTCCTTCGAGGGTCTGGGTATTGGAGCTCGTATGTCCGCCATTCCTTTTCGCAAGGGCAGCTGGCTGCCGTGGATCCTTTGCAGTTTGTACGGATTGACCACGCCCATCTCGATTGCTATTGGCCTTGGTGTCAGAACAACCTACAACTCTGGCTCGTACACTGCCAACCTGGTCTCCGGTGTTTTGGACGCCATTTCTGCCGGTATCCTGATCTACACTGGTCTAGTTGAGCTTCTGGCTAGAGACTTCATCTTCGACCCTCATCGCTCCCAAGACAACAAGAGACTGGCATTCATGGTCATCACCATGCTCTGGGGTGCTGGTATTATGGCTCTTCTCGGAAAGTGGGCTTAAGGTCTGATGGAGGTGCTGTCGTGAAAATGTGTGTGTCGCTTCTGTTAAGCTTCTGCGCTGGTTCTGATATCCGTTGCTCCTGCAACCTTCTTCTTGCTCATATTGCACCCATTTGCTGTTCGAAATACCCTTGCATTCTATTCCAAAATTCTTTGTCATGTGCACATATGTATGGACGGTAATGATTAGCTAGGACGAAAGTGCTCAGACTGATAATGATTTATTTTCCCTCTGTCAACACAGACCAGCACATCTACGTACTCTTCCATGAACTAAAGTGGCTTCTATCTCCTCGATAATCTAATACTTATGAGATAGGCTTCTAAGAATCAATAACCAAAACCTCGAGCTGGTCAAAGAGCAAAGACTCCCCCTGACCACTTCATTTTCTGACTCAGATCTAATTCGAGGGAAGATGTACCGTCGAGAAGCACGTGCCACCTTAACTGTCTTCCAATTCTGCTAGTACTCGTCGCCTACTCATTACCAACCAAGCTACAGATATGCAGAGACTTTATCGAGACGTGTCCTTTCTCCAGAAGACGTGTAACTGTGCACATATCGAACAGAATGTGGTCCTACTGAAGCTGATTGAAGGCATACCCTTGTGCGACAAACTCCCTCGAGGGACTACTACAGACAACGACAGCAGCATCATGTCTTCCACCATCAATCAATCAAACCAAGTTAGTTTATTTCGATCGCAACAACGCCTCGATTATTCTTGGTTCCATAGACTCATCACGTCCGCATTAGCTAACTACTTTCTTCACACCAGGGCGCTTGCTATCACCCACCCTCCCTCGAAATCCCACCACAAACAGCCCCACCAACCCCCTTTTCAGCTGCTCAACAACAAACTAACTAGAAGGCGCCGTATCCTTAACAGTGGGATAATAATACCCACTCTCATCCAAGCTCGACGTATCCCAGTACACCTGATAAACATCGGTGATATTGGTCTCCTTGAGACGGAACACATCACTCAACTCGCCCGACGACTCCTCCCACATGAGATACGAGCCATAGAAGAGGAAATCGTCAGTGACGGCATCAGAAGGCGTATCGATGCCGTTGCCGGTGAAACCAACAGGCAGGATCTCGTCGGCCGTGGGACGGATATAGAAAAGGGTGTCGGAGTCGAGGGTGACACCGTCGGTGGTGGCAGTGGTGATTAGTTCGGTGTCGGTGATGACGACTATAGCATGGTTAGTGAGATTGCTCTGTGCATGTGGTGTGGAAGGAATGCTGACAGGTGACGTCGGTGGTGACGGATCCATAGGGCCAGAGAGATGAGTCACCGGCGTAGGCGAGACCTGATGCGAATGTCAGCGTGATATTTGGGGTTGAGTTGAGATGAATATGTACCATCGGAATAGAAGAACTTGAGACCGGAAGCGGCGACACCCCAGGCATACAGACTGAAGGAACCGCTGGGGTTGCGCTTCTCGAGGTTGGATTCGATCTCTGCGGACGGGGCGGCAAGAGCACCAGCGGCGAGAGCCAAGGCGGAGAGGACAGAAGACTTCATGGTGAGCAAGATTGATTTCTTGAGTAAAGTTAACTAATGAGAAAGCTAGATACATTCATGACGAGAGAACAGTTCCGCTTTATATCCTCAGTTCCTCAGGGAGGGAACTATCTTCAGCCAACTGCATAAGCCCCACCATGCAACATGATTGCCTAAGCTTAAGTTCCTTAGGGATATGGGGTCCAAAAACAAACCAATGACAGACTGAAAACTCTTATTCTAGTATTTCTAATCTCGTATAGACTATGGGCATACGTATGCAGACCAACTGTATATGGGATAGCGCCGACTTGGCCTGAAGAGCCTTCGGAGGGACATGGACTGAGATATATACGCTTAGGTCTTATTCATGCCTTGAAGATGTCATGCGGCTGATTGTTTTACAGACGCTCACTCATTGGTTGTTCGTTCGTAAATCTGCTAACCACACTGGCTGGTATGGGAGAACTGTACGATTTGTGGATGAAGCTTTACGAAACAAGACCGATAGCTTCACCCCACTACAGCTCTCTTCGATCCTGCGATGAGGCGAAAAGGGGAGATTCTAACAAATATGCCCACTTAATAATTTTTATCTAATCCGTGCGGACCAAGTTTGACGGTGGGCCAGAGATCTAGATAGCAGCTCAACATCGGAAATCCCGAGATTCTGCAGACATTTCAAATATTGCTATCCTGCAAGCAAATAGAGCTTTCTCTCATTTCATACATCAACACACACTGTTCAAAACACAAAATGACATTACCAAAGTGCTATTCAATTCCAGTCTATATCTATCACCTATCTATAATGTCACCCTACTCAGGAACCCCCCTCAAACTCACCACCGTATCCCTCACACTCTCCCTCAACCCACGATAAACCAGCCCTAAATCGCCCACCGACGCCGAATTATCAAACCCATACTTCGGCCCACCCTCCGGATACTCCCCATCCCTCAACGCCTCCTCCCCCTCCGGCAACCCCCCCTTGATCTCAGGAAACTCCTCCCCCAGAACCTCCACAATCTCCCTATTACAAAACCCCCCGGCCGTCAAAAAATACCTCTTCCCATCCGTCATCTCCCCCTTCTCCAATGCCACCGCATGCGCCATCGCCGCATCCCTCACATCCACCCAAAACGCACTCCCCGTCGCCGGACACCTCTCCTTAAACTTCCCCGCCACGAAATCCCTAATCCTCGTATTCGACGTATTCACCTCCCCCAGATTCCTCAACGATCCAGGCACTACCGGCCCAAATATCAACGACGGATTCATCACCGTTAACCCAAAGCCCGGCTTCTCCCGCTCCATGAACTTCCACGCTTCCCGCTCCGCCAGCGCCTTACTCGTCCGATACCCAGCCTGCCCCTGCGCATTCGCTGGACTAACCGCCTCTTCCCACGAAACGGTATTCCAATCCTTCTCCGAGTACTTGCTCCCCGCAGGTTTATGGGGATTCCACATCGCCGCGAACGACGACGTAATCACCACTTTTTTCACCGTAGGTGCGTACTTTTGCACGGAACTTAATATCCCGATAGTGCCATTAACAGCTGGATCTAACATGTTCTTCTTGATATTGTCGATGCTGTAGTGGAATGGACTCGCTGTGTGGATTACACCGGTGAGTGGAGGGTCATTGACCACGGCGGAGTCGAATGCCGAGAGGAGGGAGATGTCCGGGACGATTTTCACCACGAGTCGGTGCGGCGGGATATCAGGACGGATGGATTGTACCTGCGAGGCTTTTTCGGCGCTCCGCACGGTCGTGATTATGTTGTGGCCTCGGGAGAGTAGGATGTCGATTAGTGTGCTGGCGAGGAAGCCGGTGCCGCCGGTGATGAGGATTTGGGACATTTTCTTTTTTCTTTCTATTGTTGGTACTTAGTAGTTTGGTTGGTTGGTTGGTTGGTTAGAGAACGAGAATTAGTATTTAGATTTTAAATGAAAGATGGAATGGGTCGAGATGAGTATTTATACTATGTCAGTCAATGGTCTGAAAGTAAGCAAAGTAGGTAGTAGTGATAACACCGACACTTATCACCGCATACCTCCGCTCCGATCGGGAGGAGATTAGCGGGTGGGTCGGGGTTTATGCTAAGCTCCGTGTACTTACTACCCACCCGTTGTACCTGTCCGTATCCGTGTCCGGTTTATATTACTAAGGCTGTGTAACTTTGTAGATCGGGCTAGATGCTTATGTTAATCAGCGGCGCGGAAATGAAATCCTTCGCGCATTGATAAATTGCTGTTGGCGGACGTCCAACGGATTTAGGAGTTTACTACTATCTGGTAAAGAAGGTATGCAGGCATTAGTTAGTTACTTTGTAGAATGCATGACATCATACTCAGTCTAGATTGGATTTGGGATTATGCTTATCAGCCTGGGACCATAGTCGGGGTACGGAGTATTACTTTGTGAAAGTGTTGTTTGAGTAATGGAGGTAATGAGGGATATTCTCTGTTTTGGTTCAGGTGAGCATGTACTGTGATGGTTGTTACGTTTCTCCGACCTACATGTCAGCTGTGCATGAGTGATGGCTACTGCGTATGGATGATACTTTTAATATGATGAATGTACATCGTAGATACATCCTGTACTTTGTGCAAGGTAGACTACTAAATATTATCGAATCGCATCCCTGGCTCGGAAGACGGCCCGACCCGAGTTCATGGATCATGGAGCTTTTATAGCCATCAGGCAGGGTATCAGGTACATTATAATGAGATGAATTTATGAAAAGTCATGCACATGGCAAGGTATCAATCACCTCCTAACAACCCTCACCACCCCCATCTCAAATCTCGTTCTATTAATCTTCGTCAACACCCTCCCCATCCACTCACACCATTGCACAATCCTCTCATGCACCTCATGCACCTCATCACTCCCAAACCTCTCTTCGACCGTTTCCACAAATCGACTCTCCATCCACTGCCAAACAAACGCCCTCCTCGACACCAACTCCACATCCCACCATCTCTGCACCCCGCCCTCCTTCCACTTCGGCTGCTCCCCCACTACAATATAAACCGGTCCCATGATCGAAAACAGCTCCATGATTTCCTCCACAAGCGCCTCATCCTCAAGCCAGATAACCTCCTCACTCACAACCACTAACGGCAACGAAAACACCACCCTTGCTGCCTTGCCATTCATATCGGGCTGCTCCAGACGGTCTCCTGCCCCGAGGATCAAATCCACAATATTGTCCGGGACGAGGTAGAGAAAGTCGCTGTCGATATCGAATTGGCGAGAGAAGGGGGGTATATATTCGCTACTATGACCATCCTGGCACATTTGAGCCTGGGTTTGTTGTTGTTCGTTGAGGCGGTTCGTTCGTGGAGCTGATATACGCCGCGCCCATTTCTGTGCAATGGCACGCGATTCGCTGTTCACGTGCAGTAAAGGAGTATGAATCTGTACGTGGTCCAGAAGGCTCATGTCGAATACTATCTCGTAGTTGCCATTGGGGTCGTTGACTTGGCCTGGCTCTCCTGTGTAGGGGATGGGTTCGGCCACCCAGCAACCTTTTCTGTGGGGGAGTAAGGCTGAAGGAGGGTGTGTGGGTTCGGGAAGGGCAGATTGCCAGATTTGGTGGCGGAGTTCGGCGGGGAGAAAGGGGAAGAGAGGGAAGGTGATTGCTGCGTTGGCTGTTGTTTGATTTCTTCTTGAGGTGTGTGGGGTGGGGTCTGCTACAGTGGGATTGTTCATGATGTTTTTTGTATTGGATTCTTGTTGCATGTGCAGAAGTGGCGTCGATCAATTCTCGAATGATTTATAGACTGTGGAGAGGTGACACGGAGATAATAAGCAGGGGAAAGCTGTCAAGGCCGACTGATGGGCTACCTTTTTTTAGTGAATGAAGACTGCGCCACGCCCCCCGCATGTGACTAACCGGTCGCAAGATTGCCCTTCGATAAACTTCGAGATGCGAATTGACAGGTAGAAAAGTGAACTTGTAGTCGCTGTAATGACTTCGTTCAGCCTATTTGGTGATTGATGTTAAAATGACGAGGTACTTGACATCCTTAATGGCTTCTTTGAGGGAGGAGGAACGTACGCGACCATTGTAAGTGTGCACCGGTGAACCCAACTGACCGGAGTTCCAACTCAAGCACTCGCTACGTTTTCTTTATCGGGAAAATGTTTCGAAAATAGAAAGAGCCATGAAATGATTAACACAAAAATCTCGGATTTACTAAGCACCGAGCTCGTGAGCGACGTGATCAGAAGAGTATGTAAATTTGATGAAATGACCCAGGTCAGGGACAACAGCGCTAAAGGATTCAAGAACCAGCTCAGAGCAATGCAGATCATGACAGCGTGACTGAACACAAACAAATAGCACAACGTGACTTGCACGTTTCACATCTCAGATGTGCGCGAGGGAATCTATGCATAAACAAAGGAAATCAACAGCCGGCTAGAGAAAGATTAGGGTCGTGAGGAGACATAAGGAAGAAGCAAAAGAGTGAAAGAGCTAACACAGCATTGGCTATACTGTGGGATCAACATGGACCCCCAAGCACAGGTCAATGAAGGATGTTGAATAGTGTGGGTATAGATCAGGCTGGCATAGAACCGAAGGTAAAGGGAACTTGTAGTCGCTTTTTGCTACTGTACAACCAGGCCTATTAGCCATGCAATGTAGTCAATATTCATGGTCAAGATCGTACCTTGGAAGTTCGTTCTTGCTTCGCGCAGTGCACTCATGGCGCTGAAGAGATGTCTTTCTGCCTCTTCTATGTGCGAGTGGATAACTGTGACGTCATAGGCATTTCGATAGTTTGCAAGAACATGAATTCTCGCCTTGGCCGAGCTGCGTTGGACCAAATGCATTAGCATTATTGTAAGATTGCCATGATGGCGAGTAGCGTCACCACACCCACATGGACAGAGGAGACAATGTAGAATACCTAAGAGCAGCCTCCCCCCATTCGATCGCCAACTGTATCGACTTCACATGTTGATCAGGAGTGGCCTCCAATGTCAACAACGGCTCGTTCATGTAGATGGCCTTTCTCTGAATAAAGATCTTGTCGAGGTACTTATAATGCTCATAAGCGTCGGTGAGCTCCCCCGACCACGGATTTTGTTTGCGATAGGTTTTAGGATCTATAGTGTCGAACCATTGACGGAGCAAGGCGATCGTGTTATGGTTATCGCGAATTTCATATTTCATATGTCGTAGAGTCCACGGACAGGACCAAGGAACGTATGAATAGCGCCTGGTATGTTGGCCCAAAAGTGACCCCGCACACAATTTTGACCTCACAATCGGCCGTTTGGCGATGTGATGCATGTGATGTGGCGGTGAGGGGAGATTCGCTTGATAGAGGGGGAGTTATCTCTGGAATAGATACGGGCTATGAAAGGTGTGGATGAGTAGAGAGTGTAGTTATGGTAAATGGGTGCGGTCCCGCGCAGCTGGTAATAGTGGTGTGAATGAGGAGAAGAATGTGGACCGAGCAGGTACCTCGCTCAGTGTTATAAAGGGAGCTCTCAGCTTGTTGCTCCCTGGCGTCTACAGGGGGGGGGGGGGGTTACCCCGCATCTTCGGTGTTGCTTATGTCACCGCAGTATGTGCCGGGGAACGTCAGCCGACCAAAGTCAATCATTCCACTGTTCTGCACTGCCCAGATGAGTCAATTCCTAGCAGTCATCTAGGAGACTATAGTATAGAATACACTATAGGCCTTAAATTGGATGAAGAATTTAGCATCTATTATTCTACATATAAGGTGCAAATGTAATTTGAAGCAATGACGGGTCTCGTGCTTCCGTTGGGTGTTACACCCGCCCGCTGATCGACAATCAGGCACAATAAAGCGGCTGTTGCACCGATGCCAGTAGCAGAGCCAGTTTGTCCACCGTGTGGCTGTAATTAGCGTAGTTAGCGAGCATCGGAGTATACAATCAGTGTTGCCTAGCGCTTTATAGACCCTATGTCCACCTGTTGCGTCACCTCATCAAAGATCACTTTGCATCATGGCCGCTACTTACCGTCGGTCGGCATCCAGATCCTGTCCTCCTTCAGTCGTCTTGACCCGCCAAGTTACATAGAAATTAGGCTAGCTAATGGTTATACAAAGAGCTAGGTAGTTCCGTGGTTGGTTGGCCCAGAAGTATAGAAGGAGGTCTTGCAACCCTTATGCATCACACACGGAGCTAGTGTAGTCTACTTTGTTTAAGAGGGGCCTCAGGCATATTGCCGTCTCCATTGTGTAGAGCTCAAAGATAAAAGTGGCAGTGAACATGGGTGCATGTAGATACTCCTATCCCAGAGCTAGGTATCTATCGTTGTATTCCCTTGGGTCCTCACCCAATGATAACCGTAACCTTTCACGCCACCTCCTTGCCAACACTTCCTTCGCACCGGTGCGTTCCAGCCGCGCTGCATCCCACATAACGTAGCCCCATTCCGCAATATACGACACACCCTCACCTCCCAGCATATTACTGTAAGTTCCTTCCCATAGTATTGTCCACGCCAGTGGCGGGTACTCTCCGTCCGAGTTGTTGACAATATCACCTCGAAAGGGCAATGGATCTCTCAGCTCCTCTCTCTTGTCCTCGGCCGACGGGTAATCGAGGCGGCGATCGTGTCTTGTAGTAATATCGAGAGCTCCGTGGCACCCACCCAGAAATTCGGGCCATAACATAACCAAGTTATTCTCCATAATGCGGACTACCTCCATGTGGTCTTGTATCTCGTACATGATCTTGTGGAGGAATCTGAGGCCTCGTGTAAGGATTCCCCTCATGTAGCAGTCATCGTAAGCTGTGATCAGATTAGTTTCCTCCCGAATATTCTGTGTGTCACAAATCAAGGCAACAAAGTCTTGGAACTAGGGGAGTACTGACTGCGAATATCGATTGCACCATCCGGGGTACATGGTCTCCCTTGGCGGTCGAACCTGGGATTGTCTTCATGAAAGTCCCACTCGATAGACTTGATGAATTCTGTGCATTTCCCTTCCGCAAAAAGATTGATGCTGTATAACTCCTCCAATTCCCAGGGGTGATAGAGACTCTCAAGAAACTGGCATATTTTGCGAATTTTTACAAACAGGTAGCTCTGATAGTCGCCACTAACATGGTCTTGGTGAGGGCCAAGGCCAAACAGATTGCAGCAAATCTGGAAGCGATAAAGGGCGCGGATGATCCTGAATTCCTCAGACTCACTTAGAGGCTCATCGACCTTGGTATGTGACGCTTCCGGCTCCTTTGCCAAATTGCTCAGTGCCCACTCAGCATAGTGTTTTGCAAAAGGCTTTATCACATCAAAATGGAAGGCCATCATGTCCTTGGCATCTTCTCTAGTGAGATCTTCTGTTAAATTAGAGAACTTGGACGACGAGCGCCGCTCCTTGAGAGACTGGCAAAATTGAAGGATGTTGTCGGAGGTGCGTGCTTCAGAAAAGGCTAGTGAGCCAGTCTCATGGACAACAGATGCTTCGAAGATCAGGCTACTCGGGGTATTTTCCAGGCAGCCAAAGAGAAGAAGCCCGCAATCGACAAGGTACTGTTCATGGTAGATGGACGATGCTTCAACCAAAGCTTTGAGCCCTTTGTATCCCAGCAAGGAGAGGATCTGGAATCGAATCTCAGCTGGGAGGGCCTCAAGGTGTGTATGTGAGTGCGAATAGCAAGTGTCATGTGTGGGTAGGCTTTCAGATAGTTCCGATAGACTTGAGTCATCTGGAAGTACGCTTCCAGACAAGTCCGACGGTTTCGAATCATCTGTCAGTATGCTTTCGGAAAAGTCCGAGAGTTTCGAGTCATCTGCTAGTATGATTTCAGACACGTCTGAGGGTTTTGAACTATCTGCTAGTAGGATTCCCCACAGGTTCGCGGGGCTTGAGTGATCTGATGGTAGGCTTTTAGATTCACCTGAAAGATTCCAGTCGTCTGTATTTGAAGCTTCGAGTAGGACTGTGTTGATAGCCGGGGCTTGGTGGATGACTTTGTCGGTAACGATGGTCTCCATGATCGAAGCCATAGTGGCAAGAGTGTGCAAGGGAAAAAGAAGATTCCAAGTTGATGGGCACTCTTCAGTCCTCTGGGTCATTTCCAGAAAATAGTCTGAGAATGAAGTAAGGGTGGGGTCCTTGATCTTTATGCTCTCGCTCGATGACAAGCGCCACCGATGATGCGTAGTAATACCTGATTTATCGGTAAATGCCAGGAGCAGCTGGATAGGCCCTGCCAACACTTTACAACGAGGGGCTGAAATGAGTAAAAATTCATAGAGGGGTCCAGTTCTCAGTAGCTATGAGTCAGTAGCTCTTTCCGGTTTTGATACTATTCAATTCACTGTAAATGCCATGTATTATACTACTAGTTCGGGGTCCTATCCCCAGAAATCGCGGCTGAAAGCAAAACGCGTATGGAATATCGATTATTTCGTGGGAAAATCCATGGCCCAGAGAACAATGAGCTATAGTTCACTCGTCAATGCTCATATTCTGGAGTGACTGCCGGGCGCTGCCGCAGAATAACACAGATATTTGAAGATTCTTAACCACTACGCACTACGCACTACTGAGTATTCAGATAGAATATTAAGATTGCATCAGTCGAATTCGGTATATGCCTTATGTTCTCCGGTGTTTCCAATTCATCCAGAACATGGCCTGGGCTCCTAACTTTTCCCAACTACAAAAAGTCGAAGTATTTTCTCATTTCAATTCACTTTTAGTCTTTGGCTTCACTCTTTTGTTTATTCACATACTGTTTCGAAATTTCCATAGAACATTTGCTGTCATCCCACCTGTATTCTTTACTGAACAATCCAAATACTTGCTAGCAAAATCTATGCAAATCCTATTCTACTTACTAGCATCGAAAAGGACCTACTACCATCGTTGAAGAGAGCCATAATGACCAATTCGAATATTTCGCTCTCAGACTCGGATTCCGAGCCTGAGGTTCCTAGACCTCTGAACACGCTCCATATCATGATCCGAGAGATGTTGTATGAGGTGCGAGAAAACGGGTCCACCATCTCGGCCCTAGAAGCATGGGTTGAGACTGTGGACCCAGAAGCATACAGAAAGGATCCATGGCCGCAGGACCTTATAGACGCCCATGCCCACTACAAGGCGTTGGTCGCAGAGATTAACTCGAAGAGGGTGGCTTACAACAATTCTCTTCATAACAGCGGCAAAGATCAGACCTTATACACCTCCAAAGTCCAACTAGAACGCCTGAGGATTGCCTATGAATGGGGCCAAGCGGCGCTCCGGTACGATTGAACTTCCTTTCTTGCCATCTCGAACATCCCTTGACCCTATCTATTGACTTTGAGTGTCAACTCATCATCTTATTCTTATATGAGAAGATTACATCTATCTAATCAACCTCTCTCATAAACAGTGCAGTTGAGGCTCGACTTCATGTCCTTTAGACGTATCAAACCGCGTACGAAAACAAGAAGGCCATAGAAGGTCATATTAAGCAAGCGAATGCCAATCTAAATAGTACCCGGAATGCCGTCATTGCGGCAGGCGAGGAATATCGGGGTAAGTATGAGAATGGTGCTACAATAGAAAAATAGTGGAAGACATCTGAGTGGCTAATCCTATGGTTTCGATAGGCTATTGGAAAGCTATGCCAAAAGAAGAACTAC
The DNA here is from genome assembly GCF_003184625.1 of Aspergillus neoniger CBS 115656. Lineage (NCBI taxonomy): Eukaryota > Fungi > Ascomycota > Eurotiomycetes > Eurotiales > Aspergillaceae > Aspergillus > Aspergillus neoniger. The sequence goes on along the minus strand of NW_020291196.1, from coordinate 42,295 downwards.
CCTTCAAGGAGGAATAGACCATATCTAGACCCAGCAACTGTAGTTGTCGTCTGCCTACGGTCACAGATACACAAGATGAGAAGACTTTGTTTGCTGGCAAAAGGGGATGGACAAAGTGTGTTCAGTGGGATTATGTTTCGGGAATTCCCAGCAAACATTAATTTGATCAAATGGACGTTGCTACATCCTGTGACTAGTCAAACCGGGTAGTGTCTTATGCCCACTGACCATAGCATTAGTTGTGTTTATGAACGTTGTGTTGCTAGAGGTCGATTGAACCCTGCAAATAGTCATGCTCACTCATAATGGACATAGCTAAACTCCTCTAAAGGTTCGTTTTTATTAAGATTGTTTTTATATCATTTGATCTGTTTTCTTATTGAATGTATCTCATATCTCAGTGGCCGACTGCCTGATCTCCTTCCTCTCTCATATGTCTGCTAACTTCCTCAATTAGACACCCCACTTGACATGAACCGGTTGTAATTCTTCAACCTCAATATAGAAGGTCACTAGATTGCAACGGTGTTGTCCTTGGACAAGCCTTCAGAAGTGAGTTGATGTGGTCCTGGGGACATGGATCTATCTTCCGGTAATTATCCGGATCAATGGTCTGGGCTCATTTGTCCAAAGAAACTACGGTCTCTCCATGAGACTGGACCTCATGGAACATGGTCCTTATCTTTTCATGGAGCTCATTTCATGGCCCCAAGACCCCAGTCTCTGAATCAGAGCTCTCTTTTGATGATAGTGACGGAATTTGAATGCGTCTCATGCGAGGTGATGAGGTCCTGGGGCCATGTGTCTATCTTCCGGTAATTCTCCGGATCAGTGCTCTGGGCCCCTTCGTCCGAAGAGGCCACAGTCTCTCCATGAGACTGGACCTCATGAAACATGGCCCTTATCTTCGTATGGAGTTCATTCAAGAACGTAGTTGACAGCGATGGCGTTTATCCGACGCGCTCTGAGGTGAAAGAAGTTGTCAAAGACGTCACGCATGCTCACTATTTACCCTAAGAACACGCACAAGGGTCCCGGGGATATATATTGTTCCTCAGTCATTGTCAAGGAGCTGTGCCAACCTATTCAGTGTCTGGAGTCTTCAAGTATCTTCACCTCGCTTCTGAGCAGGCAATCGTGTTTTATCTGCGTGGAAACAGACCCCGAATGTAAGGACAGCAGTGCGCAGACCCTGAATTTGAAGGGAATTGGTCGTTTGCGAGAAAGTGTTCTTGACATCTCATGTAGTCTGAAAGACACGATGGACAGATGATGTCTTGCGTAGAAGCCGTCCTATGAGAATTGAGAGATGTGAAAACGAAAGGTCGGATGCAATTCGTTACCGCTTCATTACCTCGAGTTGACTGACTGCTCCCGATCAACCGGCACACCCAGAGGATAAGTAGTCAGAGGGGTTCATTTCTTTCTTGCTTTTAATTGCTGCTTCTCCCTGCGATTGAGGACAAGACAAAGACAATATACACGTTTGGAAGTTCTTTGCGCTTACACGCCAGCTTGAGTTTGAGTTTGGCTCTGTGCATCCAAAACTTGAAGCCAACGCCCATATGTGGATGCAGAGGACGTCATGGGAGTCTATTGACTATGGTTGAGATAAAGCTGTCCATGGGAAGGATGGTCAATTGTATCTCAGCCTCGTATGAGCTGCAGAGACTGTCGGGGCCAATTTGGCCACGGGCCTTGTCGTGCTCGTTACGGAGGCGCCGAGGGACATCAGGCACGATAAGGTGCCCGCAAATCGGCGAATTTTCTTCTTTGATCGGTACGTATTCTGGGCTGTAGAGCAATACTGCCCGTTATCTAGGCTTCTGTGTCATAGTGGGCAACATAACTGACGAGTCCCGCTAAGGTTGATGCAGGAGAACTGGAATGACTCAACAGAGCAACAAGAACGATATCGGAATGGGTCATATTGAGCCCGGAGGGGAACCATTCGCATCCGATCATCTTGACAAGACTAACATTACATGAGAATTGTTGCTCTAGAGAAAGTTCGCAAATCCAGCATATCGGTAAGCCGGGCACAGAGTCTGAGACGTAGGTCGCATACCTCGGACTGCCCAGGCATCCCTTTGCACCAGATATTGACCTCATGGAAGACACCTAGCGACAGACCAGCTTGATGAACGACAACGCAGCACCCACCACAAACCACTCTGCAAAGTTCCTCGTTTCGAACAACACCCACAAATCCGTCGTGAAAGAGAGCGCGGTCCCGAAAACCAGCATAGAGAGTTTTCACATGTCGACAAACTCTCAGAACCCGGAGAGGAAGAAGTCGGCGGCCTTATGTTCATGCAGCATCATTGATATCTCCCAAGATCGAGTGACGCATCTGCTTCGTACCAGATACTGCCAACGGCACGCCTGCCAGGTCTTTCCCCCCCATGGGTCCCAGTTGGCGCAACCGTCGTCGTAGTTGTTCTCCATTATCTGCCGGCTGTGCAGCTTGTTATGACGATCCGGCCGGAAAATAGAGACAGCCTTCTTTCAGTTTCTGCACTGCGTGATGGCCACAAAGATCTCCTGGAACACGATAGTGGTGGCGAAGATCAGTCAGGCAAGGAATATCATCACCACTATACTGAACTGGACCATGATGCTTGACTGAGACTATTCTTTTGCATGCTGGTCTTCATTTCCGTTTGCATCCCGTCGCGGGGCCATCGGGGAGGATGATTTCATCTAGGAACTGGTCTCTATCTTGTGTGTACCATTGCTAGCTTCATGGTTACCACAATAAGAGCAATGGAAATTTCCATCTAGAAAACAATCAGTCTCGATGCGAGTTTGTTTTTGAAAGAGTTGGCTTACTTTTTGTATATATAAAATCTGGGTAAGCGAAATTGAGATCGAACACCCACATTCGTGACCTAAAGCCTTCTCACGAAGTCGATCTGGAAATAGGGAATTGCTCTGCTCAACGAAACTGCGTTTTTGACAGACCCATCCTGCCAAAACGCTGGGCCGTCTGCCAACGAGAGACATGCTTTAGGCGTGTGAGAATACCAATTTTGGGTCTTTCGCCCATTCCAGGACCCTTTCAAAGTGGACAGAGTTCTGGCGCGAAAAGACTTTCCTAGAACAGATGGAGTACTAGGGAAACGAGCGAAATTATATATTCGAGAGTGGCAAAAATCAGGTGAAGCAGTCAGCATTGGTGAAATCAGTACAGTGACCGAGAAGAGTGGTGCCAGATGTTGATTGAATAGTATGATTTGTGTACATGGATTCTCAGAAACGTAGGGAATGAAGAGCTATGGAATATCTAATGCAGGGGTTTGATATACTTCACACCCGCGATACAGTGGTCTAACGACATTGAATATCATAGGTTAATAATCACGAACGCACACCCCCCTGTTCGAACCGTCTTTGACCACCCCTACTGGTTGTACGTTGATTTCTCCAGGAGAAGACAGCGATTGCGTTTCCTTTGGAGGTCCAGATGAACACACTTAATGGATGAGGGATCCCACCCACCAGTTTTATCATTGAAGTCTTCAGTTTTATTTCTTTCTTTGTCGCAGTCACAGGACGCCACATCCTTGCGAGCTGACGGCCACCGCGTGTTCAAACATCGTATGTCTGCTCTCGTGATGATATCCAGATGCTTGTCCAAGTAACCTGTCGCAGAAATTCGGTCCGCGTTGAAGGGAAGTCCGACGTCTGATCCTGTTATCTTCAGCCAGATACCAACGACTTCCCATACTTCTGCAGGCAATAGATCCTCCGATCGTCATCATGTTTCATTAAATCCTCTCTTTAAGTCTCGCTCAGCAGCATTTCCCAGTAGAGGTCGCTGAAATTGAGATGGGTAATTCGCCGGTGGTATGGACCTTGACACAGGCCGATATACCGTGAAAATTCATCTTTCCCGCATGATATCGAAGTCATCATCGGACTCCGGATGAAAAGCATGTTCGGCTGGTACTAAGCCATAGCATCGATCCGGAATAGTTAGAAGTAGCGTGCTGAACAAGAGCAGATGCGTGCATCTTATCGAATTGTATATAAGGTTGCTGTTCTGTAATGGCTCAACCGAGGCTGGATAGGTCGAGAAAGGCTCACACCAAGTGGCCTTCTGATGAGATAAGTTTCTGGATCCGAAGACACGCTATTGAATGTCAAATATTGGATTTGGCCTGAGCAGTGAGGGGTTATATATGGAGATAGCCGAGTTTCAGAAAGATTCATCATGTACGTTGGCCAATGTGAAACGGTCTCGCAGGCGAATTGTCAATATTCAGTTTGACAAGCATCTGCTCTAATCGGAGGAGCAAATTGAGTCTGAAAATGTAGGTCGAAAACTTCGTAGTAGACACGCACTAGAGAGACGGTAGGAACACCCACAAAGTAGAAATAGAAACCATCTTCATTGACAAGATCACTCCTGTGATGCCACAACTGAAACCAGGCGTATCTACTTGGTTCCGTAGGTCTGGAACGTGGTCCCCAGAGAAAGTTGTTTCTTCCTGGGCTGTTTTTCCGACACCCAGAGCCATTCCTGCTTGGTGATGGAGTAAGGACCTGGGTGTCGCAATGGTGCCTTTATATCAGATTTGGCAGGAAGAAAATGAGAAACATATGCTTGCGTTAGCTGACGCCAGCACGCGGCACCGATCCTGCTTGGTGATGGAAAGGTGTTGCAATCGCGATGAGCGATTTATAATCGTCTCTTGGGACCAAAGCAGGTGAATATTTATAGACATGAAATACATGGACTCGAGATATGTCCACCGTTTCTCTAATAGACCATAAAGAGAGACAAAGGTCGACATAAGTCCGTCGAACCGAAGATTGACCTGGCTAGGCCTCTATACGGCGTAAATAAAGCAGCAGAAGAAAACGAGTTCCTTCAGAGTTGGTTTCGGTATCCTGAAGCACCAATAACCCAAGCCAGGTCATATCAGGCGAAGGGACGCTTCGATGGTTCTCGTCCGAGTCACTCGAGAACATTCATATGCCGTGATCCGTCCCGTTCACATCTGACCAGACCTCTGCATCCCTGGATGAGCATGATTGCCGTTCGAGACCTCCAAGCTGTATCTCCCCAGCTGGATGGAAGGGTGATTGAGTACACGACCAATAAACTCAAAAAGCCATGGTGCCCGTACATCGATCACACCGATTTACGGCGGTCGGCAGTTCCCTTGTCGTCCTCCTGCTTTTTGTTACTCTGTAAATTCTGGGCGCAACCTTCATATTGTGCTTCTGTTTATGCAAGGAGCAGTCATGCATTCTCCGACAATGTTATCTTCGTTGAGCTTGTAGTGAAATGGTTGATTGGGCACCAGTAGGCTTGTTCCCTTTTGCCTATCATCTCCGGTGAGCAGCTCTGTACAAATGGAGGCCTAGGACCATGGCAGTGGATAGCCTTCAGTGTTTCGAAGTTGAATAACGATGTCTGGCGATGGGAGGCAAGTTGTACTTTGCTAAATCACGGGTAACAGCCTGCTGAACTCTTTCATTGTGTAGACCCCGCGCATTGTTTTCATGATGGGAACATTCTCTCTGCGTAGTACGGCTGGGCCCATACCATATTACTCCGATGCCGATTATTTCACATTGCAAGCGCAAGAGGAACTATAGCATGTCTGCGTAGCTGGCCTAGTGCATATCGCCAAAGAATGAGGAGCGGGTGAAATGAACATTTGTTCGAGCTCAAAGCCAAGGGAGGGAGCCAATGATGCTTGTGTTCCGTGTTTTGAAGAAGAATGTGAGATTCAATGTGAACGGTAAATGGACTTTGAGCCACGCTATGGTATCCCACTCTGTTTTTGACGGCTTACAAGAAGATATATCCGTCATTGTCGAGAGGCAAGCCTTGATTCCTTGTTGGGAAGGAATAAACATCCAAAGAGAGTCAGTGCGCAACAGCCAGCGTCAATGAGCTCATCAGTATCCATGTTATTGGGATAGGCAAAGATTTTCTAGACTAATCATGCGCAAAAGCCCAAACCCAAGCCTCAGTGCGCTTGTAGATCTTGCATACAGCCAAGGAAAGCGGCCACATCAAAACTGTTTGAGTATGTTCACCCAGAATAGCCGTTCGGGCGACGACGCCAATGAGACATCTATATGTCGGGAAGTGGCTCGGAGGACACCACAAGGCAAACAGCATCATAGGGGTGACTCGATTGCAACAATATCAAAGACACCACCAATGATCTTGTCTTCGTATCTTAGGAGTGGATGTGGCGTAGCCACAATCCCGACTGTATGAGACCACCTCATGCAAGGCGATACTTAGAGAAGGATACAACTTGTAGTCGTAGGAAGTGCGCAATGATACAGATTGAGAGGTGAGTTCACAGTCACCATTGAGGTGCAGGACCCCACAACAAAGAGGTCAGACGAGCGCAGGAACGAATGTGTTAATTCTCTCGAAGTCATAAAACAACCTTCCCAGCAGCAGAAACAGCAGAAACGGCTTTTGAGTAAGGAAGGTCGGAGATGAGATGTATGACTTATCCCATAGCCCGTATATACTCCTGCTCATATCTGATATGCTAGTGTATTGAAACAGGCGCAAAATGAAGCCCTTTTCAGCTTCTGGAGGCAAGCTTTGCAGTAGAGCCCGCTCAGTCAATTCCATCGCGAATCAGAAGATATCAGCGGGAGCGATATGAGTTGACATAATATATATTTCCATCATTCTGAAAGACTCGCAGAACTTTTGTGCCGTTCCTTCCTTGAACGACATGTCGACTGACCCGAATTGGATCTCCTTTGATACATCGCTGAACTCAGAGTGGGACGAGGAATGTGTGATATGTAAGGCTCACACTGACTTGGAAGAGATGTGAGATACCATTTCAAATATATCATGTGTTATATATCATGTGTTGTCGTTCGAAAAATTTGGTTTGTGGGTATGCAACCTCAAGGCAACATGTTTGTGCTCGAAGTGCACTGTCGTCAGCCGAGTCTTCAGTACTTCGCAAAGGCAGTATCTTGGAGGGTGCCGAAGAACATCTCCAGGTGCGAGGACATTCCCGAGGCAAAACTTCTTATAATGTTCCGAGAATTTGTGTGTTTTGGCGACCATGCATCATGACCTGGGTGGTCTCTCAGTGGGAGTGGAAGAACAAGTATAGATGCGCGGACTAGCCCGAGGCGATATTTTTTTTACCTTTTCGAGGATCTTGTGTGTTTTAGCGACCAGACATCATAAGCTGTGTGGTCTCAGGGACCACACAAGCAATTTCTGTAGTTGTCAAGGACAAACCACAATGACACAGGGCCAAGATGTACCTCGAAACGTGGTCTGTATTTCAGGATGTACGGTTTAGGAAGGCCGGATTCAATGTCAATATAACCGTCACAACCATTTTCATCACTGAGCGTTTGTGTAGATTGCACACGATATATACCGCTTCAGCAGACGGTAGGTCTTGGGAGGTATTCTGTGAGGTCTCAGAGTAGCAACATACGCCGGACAACATAGTTTAGCGTTATATAGTTCACAGAACCTGCAAAGTCAAACCGCTCTCTGTAAGTCGCCTCATACTCAGGATGCTAGACAACAATCGATTTGCCGTAGTGGTGGCCCCCAAAGAGACCCCGGAAGGTCACTTTGTGACTTCCCATTAGGATGGGAGTAGAAAGGCAACGCGTCAGTTGGAAATTGAGACGACATGCAAAAGCAGAACCACGTCGCATCTTCTTCTGCATGGCCGAGATCTTCAATAACTGACAATATAGTGAACAACAATGAATGTAATTCCCAGATGTTGGTCGGAGAGCAGAGAACACATTCTCAGGGAAATCTACCAACAGGAAGCTCGAACGACATGGTGACTATATTGCATTCTTCTTATGAGAAAGAAGGAAGATGCTTATCATTTATGACAATGAATCAGCTCGAGCTCCACTGCCAACTCAACAGAGCAAATGACTTGGGGAGTGTCTCTGGCAATTGAGGAAGTGAGATATGCGTCACTAGCTGTGGACTTGCAAGGCTTGGTTGCTCGCCATTGTCGCCCTGGAAATAACCGACAATGGCATGGGGAGGTTGTTCATGAGTTCATGACTTGAGTTTATAGTATTGCTCTGTATTGATTGGAGAGAAGGAATGAGGAGGAACAGAGGATTGGATGGTGGCGCCTCTTATAGTTCTTGGACCGGTCTGGAATATGGCGTATGCCGTGAGTTTGAAGTCAAATATGGGAAAGTTCCGTTTCATATATTCTGTAATGGAGACATGGTAGTCTCTTAGAGGATGTGTAGAGAGTGGAATATCCCGAGAAGATTCTCTAGGAACTTGCGAGTTTATATAGCTAAGAAATCAAACTAATTGGATTCACCTACGTACTGCGCCATCAACACAATTTGAATTCCAATTCGCATTGATAGATGCTACGTGAAGTAAGACGGGAGACGTAAGTGATCCACTTGATATCATCTTCACGGAGTAGACTGGCGCTAAAGTGCTTTAGATTGACTGCACTGCACCTAGATACCTCGAATTTGTTGGGGAGGAGTACTGCTCACAAAACAATCATTCACTCGAACTGTACATCCAACGCTAATCGGCTCAGGCTGTTTGTCCTGTACCACGAGAATATTTTAATATTATTGGTTAGATGTTATGTTTAGCCTGAGCGGATATTCGATGATATCCCGTCACTTTCATCACTTAGCCGTCACTCTCATCAGTTACCTGCACCTATTCACGCTTCGTGCAGGATATCAGTATCGCAGATGAGAAAATAAATTTGACATAACGATTTGTCATTGCGCCGCACTGAATACTAGAAATAGCGAGTTCAAGCCAACACCCCCATCGGGTCCCACCTGGGCAAGACCTTCGGACTCTGGTCTAAAATTGCGCGCACTTCACTCGAAACAAAGTCCGAGTCCACCACGGCCTGAAGTGTATATTCATCCATCCAGCGATCTGTCATCACAAACCAGCCATTATCGCCAGCAGCTTCGCCCCACGAATTCTCGACACGCCAGCGCACTGGCTTTCCATCTTCGATATGCACACCTGTGATGACCATGGCATGGGTCATTGCTGATTCTCCGCTCACAAGCCTCTGGGCTTTGCTCATTCCCAAGGAGATATTGAATCCCAGGGTGAGGTCCATAATATCGAGATCCATGATTCCTAGCGCACTGTTGCTGAATTTACCTACGTCACAACCGAAGAACACTGGATGACCGGCTTTGAGCATTGAGATGACCGCTTTCTTGAGGATCTATGATAGAAGCGTGTTAATGAGAAGGAATCGCAGAAGATGATATGTTCACGTACCTTCATCTCCACATTGGCATACGTGAGTGGTCGTCCTTCCAGCACATTTCCTAGCCTCTCCACTGTCAATAGTCTGTTATACTCATTGCGCGGATCATTGACCAAGCTGAACAGGCGCGCAGGAGCGACGCTGCCCTTCCTCACAGCTCCCAAGCTCGTGGCTTGACGAGCAAACTCACGTGGAGTGAGTCTAATCTCTTTAGACTTCGCCTCAGCATCATAATACTGCCACACAAACGTCTCATCAGGACTAGGAGGGGGTCCCAACAGAAGAGTCACCATCGAGTGGGTCTCCTTCAAGAACCGCTCTTTAGCATCCGCCAAGCCGGCAGCATCACCACTACGCACCAGGCGTCTCAACACAAGCGCCTGCTCACGCAACTTAGCCGTGAGCAACCAATTCATCTTGGAGCTATTCTGCGCATGGTATGCATCCGGATACAGATCATGCGGGACGAGACCATACTTCTCAATCAAGTTGACGACCATGTCCCACTGGCCGCCATCACTGACGGGGTCTTCGAGGAGTTTCTGGACCAGACGACCGGAAAGGTCCTCGTCAGCAGTGGTGATAATCTGCTCGAAGAACCAGTTCGCCTTCTCCAGCTTGTCCCAGTAAAATAGGTATGCTTGGCTCAGCTCAAAGTCTTTGAGGTTGTACGCCTTCATCAACGGCACTCGGTATACGTTAGTCGATGCGAAGAGCCAGCATCGGCCGGAGGATCGCTGGTTCGTGATCGGAGAGCCTTCGATGGGAACTTTGATGTTGAAGATGTGGAGGTCAGATTGGAGAGCGGGGCGGTTGGCTAGCACTTCTGTGTAGGGTTGGCTGGCGAGACTGGATATGGCGAGACGGTTCTGTTGTTATCCGTGAACAGAGTTAGTTTGGTTACGAATGAGAGAGCTGGACGGGTTGCTACACTTGCCTTGGCATTGCCCAGTAAGGTCTCGTTCCAGTCTTGGACGTGCTGGAGGGAGAGAGTGGAAGTACGTTCGCGCACATGGTATGGTGGTGCTATGATCATCAACATATGTCCTATGGAAGGAAGAAACGGAGCCTATCGTACGAGACTGGGTTATCTCCTTTGTGTAGAGTGGCAGAGAGCAAGTATCGGCATCTTCAATCCACTCGCGGTGCGAGCGCTTTTCCTCGCTATGGCTAATGGGTTCTGGCTTGGAATAACTGGCACCCATGGTGACTGGATACGATTTCTAGTAGAACCGAAACAGAAATGAAGATATATGGGTGCCTATGGGGGGAAACGAAGGAAGATGACCGATAAGGAAGCAGACAGGCAGGCGGAAGTGGTCATTCATAAGCGTGAAGGACCCGGGGAGCCAGCGAGCGGGGAATCGAACAGCGCAGGATAAGATATAGGCGTTCTATTGGCCTGGCGGGCAAGGGATTATCGGCTAATTGTTGATTATTGGCCGCTCTGGCGGCTAAGCAAGGCTTAACGCTCGGACGGGGCAACCAAGGATGATCACATTCTCGGCGTGAATTCCGACATGCGGCAAGGTTGCCTTTTAGCCCTACTGATATCTAAGGCATCAAATTTACTTACACTACTAAGCAAATGATCGATCGCACATGGTCTGGAGATCAGGAATATGATATCCGCATTAGTTTAGCATAACGACGGTTGTTGATCGTCGTGACTAGCTACGCGATAAATGGCCATGAAGCCGGCGACCATCAAGATGTTTTTGTATGTATCGGCAATACTAGTACAGCTCTGTTGATGAAGTCTGCTCAACGAAGTAAATATCCAAACCATAAGACACAATCCTAATTTTTTCCCCTACTAGGGACATACATGCATACGAGCTTGTCTTGGTTTCATCCCGTGAACTGGAGACTATTGGACCCCAGCACCACGTTAAAGTGCAAGCTCATCGCTGGGGGTAAGTAGGGAAGTAGATAACCCTATATGGCGGGAGGTACGCACCTATACCTACCACTTGCGACGGCAATCTCTAGCCCATTTCCTGTTTTTCTCCCCTGCTTCGTCGTAGCTCTCTCCTCGCCTTCCGACCTGCCAGCCCTTGGCTGACTACACTGCGAGCAGGGGGTAAGGTCTCTGAGCACGCCTTGAAAGTATAGGTACGCTGACTGGCGGCAGCCTAGGAGTTTGCCCTGCTCGGCAGCCGTCTATTATTTTGCAAACGGAGTTCTGACAGTGGCAAGATTTTGCAGAAGCGAAGACTGTCCAAATCGAGCTCGTCGTTCTCGGGCGTGATGGGATATCTGGATCCCCAACTCTCCAAGGCAGAGTCATTTCTTGCCATAATCAGTGCCATGACCTTGGTGCTGGGGCCAGCCTTCCACGAGTCGCACGATAGTTCGAGGATCTTGTTTCGAAGCCGACCCATCCTTATCAAGGGGCGATGACTCAGGATGGAAGCAGCCTCACGGAGAAAGTTGCATATTTCATCCCCTCTCCTCAGCGTAGTGTCTAAGTTCGAAGAAGTTGTTGTCGTGGAACCTTCACCACCTTGTGGAAGCCCCAGAATAGTTGAAACACCATACCGCGGGGTATGTGGACGCTAATATCATATCCTAACATCCACACATCCGATGCTTGACAGCTACGGGGCTATTAGCATGGGCCGAACCGTAATTTTGAAGAATGGAATAACAAACAGGAAGGACAACATGAACGTTTGTAGAGGGACAGTGATAAATTGATGATGTGATAAACGATGAACGAGTAGAAGTAATTGAGCGACCAAGAAGCTAGAGACGAAATGCACGAATAATAGCTGAACAGCTGAGGAAATAGCGGGCAAACTATACGAACTGCCTGGTGAGGTCAACGAGGACAAATTGAGCCAGAGATGAAGTGAGTTGAGGCATAGATGGTTAGTGAAGGAAATGAAGGCGAGGAAGTGCGGCGAAAAGGACATGCTTATTTTGCGTAGCATTGTGATGAGACAGAAGGTGCGATGAGGGTGTGGAATTTCCGATGTCAGGAACTGGCGCTGAGACGAAACTGGGAAAGAGCACCCATGTGTCACAATAACCAGATTTGCAGAATACTGCTCACCACGTCCTTGTATGTACATGAGTGTAGAAACTACTCACAGATTTTACCGGGAAGATGTGAATTCGCAAAATTTGTACCTAATCATATCATAACTTATGAGCAAAATAATATTGACTTTAGCATAGTTGTAGTCAAACCCGTATAAGGTCCTTGCGATCTAAATGTTTCTACTAGTGCGAACAGGAGTCACAAAAAAACAAAGCAAAGCATGGGCACCAATCTGATGACTCTCGCTCATTAGTAATTGCCCACATTTGTGCGACTGAAAAGGTCGAATATCTTGCTCAAAGTCAGCCTTCCAGTAGGGCCAAATACACCAGATATCTAACAGTCAGATAATCAAATCCATCGTATTGTAGATGAATACACATGAGAAGCCAGAAGGGACTAAATTCTCCAGTACGAGACTGTCCAATAAGTCGGTCGCCTCAAGACTGCGAATCGTGAATACAGGCCTCATATGGCGCAGTGATTCTTCTCCGGGCTTCATGCCCTATGCGTCAATGTGTCGATACGGTAAATCTGCTGCTCACGGCTCATGAGTGATAGAGTACGCCCGGGAACCTGAAGGAACCGATAATCCACCCAGAGATTGAAAAAGTCGTCTCTGTGCTTCAGCAGGCCCGCTATACCATCGAAGGTACGGGCTATATCACCGTGTTCGGGATTCTGACTGTATACCGCATTGTTAAAGGTGACAAAACCTTCTGTCACGATAAACGCAGTTGCATAGTTGGCAAACGCCCAGTCGGCTGCTACAGCCATTTCTTCTGTCTCTGAAATAATCCCAAACCTTCTAACGCGGGATAGACGACAAAACGGCAATAAAACTTCATTGAAGTCGTATCCGAGTCCGTTATTGCAAAAGGTCGAGTTAACTTGGCCGTTCCTGATCCAGTCCACGCCATTGTACTTGCGTAGGCGGATCACCATAGATATAACAGCCTCTGGAGTAGATCCAAATTGATGTGATCCCTCGTACATCGGCTCACTCCAATATTTGTAGTGTGGGTTTCCTCGATCACGGTATTTTCTCGAGTCGTCGATAGTGCACAGCATTTGAGTTAGTTTCGATATTTTCTCCCAGAGCAAGATAAATTGGCCGCAGTCGTCAGGGTCAGGCGCATATATGTGAGCAACAAGTTTAACTTTATCGTACGGTACCCTTGCCAGATTACTGAATTTGTTATAATCTCGTCTTCCGATCACCCACTTCACACGTAGTAGTTTACAGCGAATCTCGATCCACGGATCTTCGAAAGTTGGGAAAAGATGGATGTCAAATGTATCATAAAGACGGTCGGCTATATCATGATAGATTGCCTGACTGGTTCGAAGGATCGCAAGGGAGCCCTCCTTAACAAGATTCTCCCAGATGAGTAAGCGTATTTCGGTTGGCAAAAAGATGAAATGACCAAACGGTGAAGCGCTCATGGTGGATGTTGGCTGATATTCCTGATTGATAAAGAGGTTAAGAGAGTTGTACCTGGCAATGTAGGCTATAGCGGAGACGAAAAGTAGAAACGAGAAAGTCATGTTCATAGTGACATCAAATGTCAAGTCAGCGCGTAAATTCGAGGAGTCTTGAAGGAATCATGACGATTTCCATGACATAAAAGCAGGAGTACTTTATAGACTGTTTGGCAGCTCAGAAACCATACACCATCATAATATCTACCATGACTTCTGATTCACCGCAGTGCGGCCAACACTATTTACGCAGGCTTTACTATACAGTACTTGATCGTTCCACATATCCTCGCTAGAATCCACCATAAAATTCATCAGCGAGTAGATAAAATCTCTTTAACTCACATACATGTGGCCCTCATTTCATCATACTGTTCATCTTCTTCCAGACACCTACGCGACTTCGCATTAGCCCAGGCATGATACCAAAGACAAGTAAAGAGGAATGTGGACTTTACGTACTCTCAAAAGAGACGAATCCAGTCTTGTCTTCATCATAAAAGTTGAACATGGCCTCCAACTGCATATCGTTCAGTTGGCTGCCGCTGCTGCTGCCTTTCACGGCGTTCTTGAACTCGGGAAGAGCAAGCTTTCCTATTAAGATACATGCAGTATTAGTATCGAGAAGCCACTAATGGGTATGTTAGACGTGGTATTTACCTTCGCCAGATTTATCCTGGATTCCTTGTTAGTGTCTAATAACCCAGATAATTTTAGGTACGACTTACCGCCTGCTGGAAGAGAGCCTTCAGCTCATCGTAAAAGCCCTGTGTTCCCTTGGATTCCTACATGATCAAGATGAGTCTATGACGAGGAGTAATACACCTAAAAATAGCAGGTACTAACCGAAGCAGACATTTTGTATACTTGAGAGTTGGTAATTACTAGTAAGTATGAAAATGGGTGTGTTAAGCACGGCCAGATCGATGTCGTGGAATTTTTCATCCCCACTTTTCCTGCTCGGATGCGCGACACTCACTCGCTGTAGGAGCGACCCACTTGCTTATTTGGGTCATAACCATGGATTAAGTTGACGACCGATATTCCCTTCATGCATATGCCCTACTATGGAGTGAGTGACGCCAACGTAAGAAGAGTATCTTTAGAGGGTCTGGTTCTCACACTATCCTTATTCCTGCCTTCTTTTTTGGGGAGTTTTCTGTTCTCCTACTACCCACTGTACAGTGTATACCCAACGGTTTCTGGAAGATACTAGAACACCTGTGACACAATTGCATATATTGTGTAGTCGGAGGATTTTAGTTGGTATTGGCATTGTGTGCTCAATTCCACAATTTCTATCTCTCAACCCTTCTGAGCATGTTAGTACTTCTCTGAAATCGAAATATTAAATCTCGGCCGGGACTTATTAGATGTCCGTATAAGAACTTGGCGACCGTGTATTGACTGTAAACTCTGCGTAGTAGTCTTCAAAAAAGTCTGAGTTGACTCACTATTTACATTTTCTTCAAGTTCCTACCTGTTTGTACGTGCTGTTCCTATGTGAAGAAGGGCGCTATTGGCAGGTTTTTTTACCTTGCTAGAACCCCTTATTAAAACAAACCCAACCCCAGTCAATCCCTTCCCAATATGGCATCAGATGAGCGATACACAAGGCACTCTCTACTTTTCAAAAGAATGAAAAATTGCCAGGTAATTGGACCATGTGAATCTAGTCACCGAAAAGAAGAGTAAGCATTAGGATCAGGATCAGACATCTTGGCACGAACATCCCCGACGGACCTGCGTCGGAACCCCGGTGACACGATAAGCAGCCGTCTGCAGGATGCACGGGATGTGACCAACATCACTGCGGGGTTCCTTGAAGAAATGTCTCACTTTGCTAATCGGCTATCAATCTTGCCTCACTTTCTTTCCTCCGAACACGGTGGAATCCCCCGTTACGGTAGATTCAGGAACACGTCCAGCAATTTCGGGAAGTTTGGCGTTCCGAGACCGCTGACAGGATCCCATCTTTTTCACCGATTATTAGCATATTGTTCATTTACTGAAG
This sequence comes from Aspergillus neoniger CBS 115656, assembly GCF_003184625.1. Lineage (NCBI taxonomy): Eukaryota > Fungi > Ascomycota > Eurotiomycetes > Eurotiales > Aspergillaceae > Aspergillus > Aspergillus neoniger. The sequence goes on along the minus strand of NW_020291196.1, from coordinate 26,484 downwards.
CATGGTGGTATATAAAGGAAAGGAAAGGAAATTCATACCCAAGAGCAGTATAGAATCCTTCCGTCCCACAGCCCGGGTTCGACCCATTCGTGATATCGTTCAATGCCCACGCATTTCGGTACAGAACCGGGTTGAGGAAGCCCAGTGGGCCCTTTCCTGCCGCGATACGCTTCTCGATAATGCGGTTGATCACGGAGGAGAAGATCGGAGTGCCTTTGTGTAATTATCATTAGTAATTGAATTAGGACGGAGATTGGTGGATGTGATTGGGGTAGGGTAGTAACGCACTAGCACTTGTTCCACCCTCGAGGATGAATTCTCCCGCGTTGTATTCGGCGATGTTGTCGCCGTTTGCTGCGACGTCGGGGTACCCGCGTCCCAGGCGGTTGTAAATTCCGCCGTTTTTGCCGAAGCTGGCGTTGCCTTCGTAGTAGGGGTAGGGTGGGTTGTGGTTTTTGAAGTACCTGATTTTTGTTAGACTGGGGTGACGTTTAAGTCGGAAGGACATACTCTGCGACTGCTTCGGCTTGGTAGTCTGGAATAGTGTAGATGTTGCTGAAGCCACCGCCGGAGGAGTACGCGATCGAGTAAGGGTGGCCGGCCGGGTCGACGACGGCGCTTTCCCCATCCGCGATGGTCTTTCCGGGGTAAAGCTTCGTGGCGCCGACGTTGGTCACGTAGGGGCAACTAGTAACATTAAACATGGCTTTCAAATAAAGGAGAAGTGTGCATACGAGTTAGGGAACGCGGGACTGAAGATGGTTCCGTTTCCGAGACAGCCGTTGGTCGAGTCATCGCCTGGGGGACCTGCAACGCCGTCATCGCCAGATGCGAAGAGGATGGAAGTTCCTTGGAGCCCGAGTTTCAAGAATCTATTATTGGTGTCAGCCTGAGTATGTATAAGCAGAGGTGATTGAGTTATACTCGTTGCATTGCCTCTGCTGATAGTAAGCAGGGAGGTCCGCCTCCTGGCCACCGTAAGAGACGGAGATGACGTTCGTGGGCTTGTAAACACCACACATCAACTGTCCCTTGTAACCACCAGTTGAATTATCCGGATAGGTTGGATCGAGGGTCGGACTGTCTCCGCATTCTCCGTAGGCACAGTAGGTGCAGTACGACTGAATCATTAGCTCAATCCCAAAAGTCAAGTGAGCCAACTTACCCCATCAACAGCATCAAGAAAAGTGTTGAAGAAGCCATCCGTCTCAATCTCCCCACTGGCATAGTTAGAGTCATCTGTCTGATAGAGCGTAATGGTTTGAGGATAGACAATTGGATACGCGAGCTGAAAGTCCAAATCAGATTCCGCACCAGCATCAGCAACAGGAACGGGCGCTGACGCTCCATCGATAAATGCCGGCTTAGGGTGTGTCCCCTTCGGGATGTACGGAGTGAAGTTACGGAAAAAGAGATCCAGATCTTCCTGGGCGTAGTAGTCTCCTTCTTCGAAGATTCCAAGCGAGTTGCTGGCGCTGACGTTGCCGCTTGCATGAGGAATCTTGTACAGAGCGGCAACACAAGCGGGAGTAATGACCTCGTCGCAAGTACTGAGAGACGTCGCGTTAACTGATGTGAGCTTCAAGGGCTTGTACTTCTTGGTGTGCTTGGCAGATGGTCCCTTGGAGGTTAATGGCAGAAGAACTCCGGGTTTAACAAAGTCGATGTGTTGTTGGATTTTCTGCGGGACGCGGTATCTAATTGTCTGTTATTATACATGAAGTCTCAGGCATTGGAATGGGAGCATACTCTTCTGCTGCTAGAGCTTTGAAACCGGAGACCTTGTCGATGTAGTGGTAATACTTGGTGTGGAGGAGGCTTTCCGCTTCTTTGGTAGTTGCATCAAACACAATCCAACCTTGGTTTTGGGTGTGGATCAAACGAGACTCGTCCACACCGGATTGAATAAGCCAGTTTCGCACCGCATCAACAGTCTCATTCGACGGTGCAAAAGCGCTGTGCACCTCTTCTTGAGTCCAGAATTTGCCGTAGTTAGGCGACACAGAGTCGGACCTGACTAGTTAGTCGGAATATTTCAGGAGGTAGGGAATCAACATACACGCTCATAAGATACTCATATGCGCGATCAAGATTGCTCTGCGTCAGACCAATGCGCACCAAGACATGCTCAGTGCCATTGACCCGCCCAATCTTCTCCCATTTCGATGGTGTACCAGATCGCCTCTCATGAATGACATGATCGGAGGTTGGCAAGGCTAGTGCAGAAACCGCGAGGGTCACACTGCAAAGTGTCGAGAAGAACTTCATACTGACTGCCTATCACGTCTGTACTCCCCTTCAGTGCAAGAGTACTGGTGACCAACACATACCGGCAGCCTCCTCTTTATGTTGGAAAGCCTCCGACGCAACTCCGTATACACTCCGACGGGGTTGCATCCTTTCGGCCGTCAAATCATATTAGGGCACGGGAACTAGCAACGCTTCACTTGAACGGACCCTTATCGGACCATCGTAAATATATAGTTATGTAACTAAATGTATCTTATCCACCATTGCGGCCAATGATGTCCGGAGATGAGTGAAGGATGATTAAATGTCTTGCTTTTAGATGTCAATGGCGCCATGTGAGTGCGGACACCTGACGGGTGTTTAATTAATCGGAGAGGGGTACCCATGCATGCCGGGATAAGAGCTATCACATACTGCCCTGTCATGCCTAGCAAACCCAGCTAATTGCAGTTTGATTTACAATGGTTGACAGATTGACGGGTTTGACCGCTATTAATCGTTATCAGAGGGAAGACTTCACCGAAATAGGTAGACTTCTAATGGGAAAGAGATAACAGGGGATCGAGGTCTGGAAACTGCTAGGACAAAGATTGGATGACATCTTATGGAAGAAAAGGAGGATATAAGCACATATATTTTTGCAGGCATTGATAATAGAGATTCTTATCTATCATCTAGCCATCCGCACTAGAAATACTTGCTCGACACTTGATATTCAAATGGGTGTTTTTTATTATCGATAATTCACCTTCCCTTTCCGCTCTAGTACAGCGGACATTAGCGTGGATTTTGAGACCGCCGCAGTCTAGGCTGAATTTGCCGCTACTTTTCGCCGCCTGCCGAGAGATCAGGGACGTGGACTGTGAGTAAAAGTGCGTGGCATGAGCAACTGTTTTGGGAATAGGAGAAGGAGCTGTGTGGTTGCACCCTGCCCTGGCATTTGACTGGGTCTCTGGTGCCTTTTGTGAAACACCTTTCGCCTGCTCAGCACAGTACACATTTGAAATGCAGACTTCAGCGTGAGTGACTATATGTTTAATATGCAGTGCAGATTAAAAGAGATAAATTGTGATCAAACAATTAACCAATCTAGGAATAGCTTCCGGCTACAGTATTCAGTACACTAGCTCGCCTCAATCCTATAACAGTGTATGCCCTCAGCTTCTAACATTCTGATGGAAGAATGGATTCACCGGCCTGAATAAGGTTAGTTGAGATAAAATATATCAATGGTAGGGGACTCACACTACTCAAGACATAGCCTTCGATACACTGGCATCCTATCACACATGTAAGAAGACATTAAATCTCCGTTGGTGAAGTGCATGTCAGGGGACATGCAGAACCACACGTAGTATACTCAGAGTTCGGTCCCTACATAAAATTCAGCTTTCAGAACAGAATTATGCAAGGGTATAAGGTTCATACACAGCCGAATTGTGCGGCAGCAGTCAGAAGCTGAGTACCTAGAACTCCAAGGGCGAAGAGGAATGAAAAGTTCTTCGTAATGATATATCTTAGATCACAGGATCTTCGTACCGTTCTTCAAGTAATATGCCAGTGTCCCCGTAAGGCCTGGCGGAAGTTGCCAGTTTTTATATCTTTGTTAGGCATGATGACAGGATCAGCATTATACGGCCCGGTCAAGATAACTCACCCCTTTGGGAATGCATGTACATGCTGATGAGGTTTATCACATTCCTCCACGTGTAACCAGGACAATTGAGCTGCGAAGGCATCAATTAAGTAGATGAGAGCTTACGGATTGCTTGAGCATGTCGCGTGATAAGACCTGATAGTGTGATAAGAGGTGCCTTTGCAGTTTGCTAGCTTGTCGAATAGCAACAAAACAACACTACCTCTGAAAGTGAACATCATTGTGCATAACCCATCTTCCCGGGTGAATGAAAATATGCGTTCTGGGAAGTATCAAGCCCCTAATCCGCTAGCTCGAGGAGGCTTGGTACCCAAGGATGAGTCTGCTGCACCTGGTTATAGACTAGTGGCATCTGTACAACATGCCTCTGATGATCGACAGCATACCCGCCCCAATGACAAGACTTTGTCACAAAGAAGAAAACACTTACTTGATAGCTGGTCTCCTCAGACCTGAAAAAGGCCAATGGGCTTTTTACCAAGTGGAGAGCTTTTGTTTTGTAGGTATGATAGTGATGCAGGGTTGCCTACATGAGTAAGCTCGAGAATGAACCAGGCCCTTATCTGGGACCACCTAGCAAAACCAATCAAGTCAAACCAGGAGTGACGAGTAAGGAGATCCTACCCGTAGCGTATGAAGAATGGCAGCCAGTCGTCCATTGCCCCTGCTGTGTGATATCGTTATAACAAAAAGAAACGAGAGCTGAGATATGTGCACCAGTGACAGAGTTCATTTGCTTTTCCTACCCCGCTCCTTATCACACCGCCGCTATAACAGGAAAAAATAAGACCGTTTGTGTACTCGTCAGATAATATATCCGGTCGAGAGAATAGATTACTCTGCCCTCTCACCCTCGAAGTCCCGATATTCAAGATTGGTGCAGCATTTTGGAGAGAAGAATTACTATCATGAAATATCCAAATGCGAGATCACTCTAGTTCGCCTCCTTCCCCATAATCTTCCCCAATTTCCCCACCACAAGCTCAGCAATGCTCAACACCGACGTCGCCGAATCCATCAAGGTCAAAAAAGGGACATCCACACCCATCGAATTGAATATATACTGTCTTAGCTCCGCCGACAACATACTATCCATGCCATACTCACTCAATGGCAACTTCACATCCAACTTCGGTAGCGGCAATAGAATAATGTTTGACATCTTCTTCGCCAATGCCTGATTCACCGCTTCACGTACTTGCTTCTCGTCGCCTGACGCCAGTACAGTTTGAATTACCGACGCAGGGGTGTTAATTCCGCCTTCGGACTGGGATGCCTGGCGCTGCAGGGCGTTGATGAGTACCGAGAAGCGGGTGTTGTCTAGATTGTGCCAAAAACCTGTAAAGCCTTGTTTGCGGTGGTCTTGAAGTCCGGTGTCTTCAATACCAGTTAGAATGTGGCATTGTGCGAGGCGATCCCGAGGGACGGTTTGTTCCTGATCGATCTCGGAGAAGAGGGCGAAGTCGATAACTTGGAGGACTTCATTCTCAGGGAGTGGGCGGATGCCCTTGCGAAGGAGGAGCTCGCCGATTTCGCTGTGCTCGTGGAGGTATCCGACCTCGGATATAGCACCCAATCCGAGGGAGATAGCGCGCAGCCCGAGACTCCGGCGATAGCGAGCAAACACGTCCAGAAAGTGGTTTGCAGCGCAATAGTTGCCTTCAGTAGCTGTGCCAATCTGCCCAGCGACCGAGCTGGTCAGAAGGAAGAAATCCAGAGCGGAATCGCACTTGAGTTTACCCAGGACTTGGTGAAGCTTCCGTGTTCCGCGCACCTTGGCTTGCGTGCCTTTGAGCCAGTGCTCGCGAGGCATGTGCTTGAAGATGGCTTCGTGGAGGCCCATAGCGGCCTGAATCACTCCCCCTAGAGGCGCATCAGCAACTGCTGCCGCTACTGCGCGTTCGACGTCCTCGTACACAATGACGTCGCCGGTTGCGACGGTACAGCGGGCCCCAGCCTCTTCCAGCTCCTGGACAATTTGCCTGGCAGCTGGTTTGGCTAAACCCGTGCGGCCGAGGAATACGAAGCGACGGGCGCCGCGGCTCATCATCCACCGTGATAGACTTCGACCGAGGCCGCCGAGACAGCCGACCATTAGGTAAGATTTGTTTGGGTTAAGAACGGTGCTGTAGATCTCAGGAACCGTTGGGACGATTTGCGTCTCATCTTCAAAGGAAATTACGATTTTACCCATCCGCTTGGCGTTGTTGAAGTGGTTGCAGGCTGCACTCAGTTCTGAGACGGGGAAGACGGCCAAGGGCTGAACGGGCCGAACGTGTCCGGCGCGGACCAGCTGCAAAACACGCGCAAGGATTGTACACTTCAAGTGGCGAGCCGCTATGGGCGTGTCGAGCTCGCTCAGCATGTTCAGGTCGAATGAAGTGAAAGTAGTTCCGCGCGCAAACGTGGACATGTTGAGCTTACGGCAGTCGAGAATATCGCGTTTACCAATCTCGACAAAGCGCCCCCAGTCGGCTAGGCAGTTCCAGCTTTCGTGGAGGAGGTCCCCCACCAAGGAATTCAAAATGACATTGACACCGCGGCCTCTAGTTCGGACTTTAACCTTCTCCGCGAACGTGATATCACGCGAGGAAAAGATGTTCTCGGAACGGAGCCCGAATTGCTCTACCAGATACCGCTTCTTTTCCTCATTGCCCACGGTAGCGTAAATCTCGCCTGCCCCAAGATGCTGAGCGAGTTGGATGGTTGCAATGCCGACAGCACCAGCAGCAGAGTGAATGAGAATCGACTCAGCGGGCTGGAGACGTGCGCGGTATTCGAGCGCGTACACGGCTGTGAAAAACACAACGAGAACGCCCGCCATGATGACCAAGTCTTCGTTATCCTCTAGCCTGATACAGCTCCACCAAGGAACCGGCTCGTAGGTGCCAAAGTGGCCATTATGCATGACTGCCACTCGATCGCCGACCGCGAATGATTGCACGTCGGCACCCAACCCCACAATCTGCCCTGTGAACTCAGAACTGCAGGTGGCATTTTTCGTCGACACTCGACCGGCCATCACATAAGCATCTTTGGCATTGAGACCCACACATACAACCTTAACAAGAACGTGGTCGGCTGGCAGGGTGGGTGATAATGGCCGTTGCACAAACCTTGCCGAGTTTAGTTGGCCTGGCTCCGGAACTAACAAATAGGCGTTGTCAGCCTGAGCTAGTGGCTTGAGAATGGGAATGCTGTTTTGTCGTCTCCTGAATTCACGGTTCAACCGCTCGTCGAGCACAACGCGGCTGATCAGGAGCTCGGAGCTGTCGCGGATGTACTCAAAGTCTACTTCATTCTTCTGCTGCAAAATTTGGCGGACACATCGGGAAACCACTGACGATTCAGTTGCTGGGTCAATTTCCAGAGAGAAGATCCTGGTAGAGGGCTGCTCGACGATGAGAGCCCGAGCCAGACCGGTAAAGATAGACCGTGTAGGATCAAATCCGTTGTGAACACCACTTCCGCTAATCCAGAAGATATGGGCAGCATGCTCGATCAATTCTTTGAATGCATCGTACTCCACTGCCGTTGGGTCTGACAGCAGGGATTTGTGCATTTCTATCACCGAGACGACCAAGGCTTGGGGCGAAATGAGTGAGGAGAGAATATCGCGTAGCGTCAATGCCTGCACCGGCCTGTCCAACTCTTGGCTTAAATGACTAGCTAGCTCCGCGTCCGAAGATGAAGCCCCGATCAGAACAACATGGTTTAATTGTGGGGTGAAGTTGGGGTTGGGACGTAGAACGTATACACCGTGATCGCGATCCGTCAGTTGCAAGTGCGATGAGGGCACTGAGGCCGGAAATTGTGTGCAAGGACCCAGAAAAAAGGTACAGTCGTTGGTATGCTTCTTCAGGTGGCCCAACACTGCATGGTCACTTCCCTGTCCCAGAATGCACACGTTGTACTGGTTATCCGAGGTGGCCTTGCGGTAAGCCATAGAGCGAAGGCCTAAAGGCACTGCATGCTTGCGGATTTCCGCAACCTCCAGCGCTCCATTGCATCCTATTCTACCCAATGAAAATGTCTCAAAACGTCGGTAGACTACGGGGGTCTCCAGGACCTCCAAGCAAGCCAAGGTTACAAAAGACATGTCGGTTGCGAGACACAGAATCCTGGAATCAGGCTTCTTGTGGACAATCATGTCCAGGGCAGCTAGCAGCCAGGAGCGGGACCCAAAAGCTCCGAGATCAGTCACAGAGAGCACATGAGCGAGACCAGAAGAGAATACGGAATCTTCGGATATCTGTGTTATGTCGGGCTTCCAGTGCACGCGTCCCATAGGATGGCGGACATCCTCCATGCCTTCTTGTGCGCTGAAGGCGGTCAGTTCAATATCCTTAAACTGTACCACGGGCTGTTTCTTCTGATTGAACAAGTATGTCGTTGCCCTGTGCATATTAAGTCCGACTACCGAAGCCTTGGCACGAATAATCCCAGCCTCGTCTGGAGCATATGGGGCCAAGCTCATGCTGACCTCCCCGAGCAGAGTCGGACCCGGGCCACAAGCCCATGAAGGGAGCTACCATTGCATGCAATGAGGGCAAGCTGAAGAACAGTGTCCAGTAGTGTCGGGTGCAGGAAGTATCTAGGATACGCCTGAGCGCTGGTGGGGATTTCGGGGGCAAATGACTCGGTTGGAGCTTCGGCATATAAGATGTTTTTGCTTTCTGGTGTATAGACCTCTTTTATACGTTGGAACGCCGTACCATACTTGAGGCCGCCTCGAGAAATAATGTCATACCAAACGTGTTTAGTTCGGACAGCCAGTCGGCAATCAGGGGATGGGGCTGCGTGTGAAGTATCATCGGGGTTGCAATCCAACCGGATCATTCCCTTGGCGTGAAGGGTGTAGCTATTTCGGTCCATCACGGTGAATATTTGGAATTCCCACCAATGTTGCGAATCGCGAACGTTGGAAATCGAGAGCGATCGAAGCTCGGTAAATAGCTCAATAGAGTCCTCATCTTTTAAAGAGAGGGCTTTTAGCAAGGCTACCTGCCGAAGGATGACGCATTTGCTAATTAGGTCTGCGCCTGAGGGCAAAGCTTTTTGTATCAGTGCCTCCACTGCCATGGCAATATATCCTGTGGCGGGGAAAACGGCGGTATCTCCCAGTCGGTGGTCCCGGAGCCAAGGTACATGACCGAGGTGCAATAGGTTGCGCCACGCAAAGGATGCCGGGCTTCCTCCAGGCACTTCTGTCCCGAGCAATTCGTGCCTAGGATTCTGGCGAAATCGGCTCTCCTGGCTTGTTCTTTATTCATTCCAGACGGGTTCCTCATAGTACCAGGCGTAAGTTGGGAGATCGTAGATGAATCTAGCTGGAGATCCGTCGGGGTAACTGCGCAGTAGCTTCGTGAAATCCAGACTGAAGCCATGAACGAAAAGGTATCCGTGGAAGCTGAGTAGTGTCACTGATCCATCTTGACCTCGCTCTAATGTGCCGTGGTAAGGTGTCACCTGTCCAAGCGTTTGCGTGATGGGGAGTTTCAGGGCCGTGTGCGGTCCAATTTCGAGCCACAAGTCGGGATCGATCAACTCTGACAGCCCCTTCAGACCTTTGGAGAACCTCACAGGGGACTCTAGGTTAAATCTCCAGTACCACGTAGTGCGAGCAGTTTGGCGCTCCAAGGGTTTACAGATAGCCGTCGAGTACATTTTTGCGTCAGAATTTTCTGTTTCAGGGACCATGTCTTTGGCAAAAATGGCAGCTTCATCGAGGAGGTTTTGGTAGAGTTCACCCACGCTGACCATGTGGTGAGAATGGTACGCTTTCCCATCAGTCTTCAGTATCCGAGCAAACGCGCCTTTTGCCTGAACAGAGGTAACCAGAGTCTCAACTCCCCCACGGTCACCACTGATGGTCACATTAGATGACGAATTGATACACGCTACCTTAACGCTGTCGGTGAGGTCTAGCTTGGTGATCAATTCCAGAGCTATATCCGAGCTCAGACCAACGGCTGCCATGGCGCCTGCGGCTGATGCTTGTTTTGCAACCGCGTAACCCCTGTAATATGCAAGAACGATTGCCTCGCGCGCGGACAGTAGACCAGCCACGTATGCGGCTCCAATCTCACCAGAGGAGTGTCCGATTGCTCCCCCAGCAAGGATTGACCAAGATCGCAGCAGCACCACCAAGCCAATCTGAACAGCTGTGGTGATTGGCTGTGCGAACACTGCCTGGTTGATGGGGCAGCTGTCTGACTCGTCCATTAGGACATCATAAATTCTCCAATCAGGAGCGCGTGAAAGCGACCTCAGTTCGTCGTCGAGCTGTCGAATTGTATTGGCAAACGTTGGGTAGTGTAACAGCTGACGAGACATGCCTTGCCACTGGGCGCCCTGACCGGTGAATACAAATGCTATCTTTCTACTACCTAACTCAAGGTTGGAAGTAGGAAGTTGCAGGTTTGCGACTGTGATATCTTGTGTCAAGGTCTCTTGTCGGGCGATCACATAGCCACGGCAGGCAAACTGAGTTCATCTCTGTCCTAGGGTATAAGCAAGGTCGCTGACTGAGACGCACGAAAGGTCTGAATTTGATAGCCGTTCCACTCGGCCCTCAAGGGATTGAGGGCAGTTTGCAGAGAAGGGAAGTATATACGGCGGCTGTGTTGATTGAGGCTGCTTATAACCTTCCGCAGCTGTTCCCCCATTGCTTATTGAGACTTGATTTTGTTTATGGTCCGCTTCCTCTATGATGCCGTGGGCATTCGCCCTCCCATAACCAAACGAGTTGACACTGATGCGGCTTGGCACACGGCGGGTGGATACTGGGAAAGGGGTTATGCGGGTAACGACGTCGACGCCCCATTCATCAGTCTTGATCTTGGGGTTGATATTCTTGACGCTAATGGTCGCTGGAATCTGCCCATGCTCCAAGGCAAGGGTAGCTTTGATGAGACTAGACAACCCGCTAGACGCCTCACCGTGGCCGAGGTTTGGCTTGACTGAGCCAATTAATGTTGCGTAAGTCCGTTGCTCTTTGCGGAAAACGCGCGATAGGGCTTCTACCTCCATGGGATCGCCGACTTGAGTGCTCGTGCGTACCTGAGCGTTTTGGTGCCGTGTTAGTCATAGGCATGAATGACCGGTAATGATTGGTTCGGGGCACCGGACTCACCCATCAGCGGAAGTATCAAAGGTATGGCAAAAAGATGTTGGCGATAGAAACCCACCCTGGGACACTGCCGCATGTAACTCAGGGGATTGAATCAGGTTGACACCCGCCACGATGGCTGAATCACACTCGCCATTCTGTAATGCGTTGCAAGAAAGGTGAAGCGCGTAGAAAGAGGACGAGCAAGCTGTGTCTACCGTACAACTCGGCCCTTTGAGGTTGAAGGCATGGCTGATGCGGTTTGCGAGAATGGTGGCGCCCATGCCCAGGTTACTGTACCGCGTTAAGTTCTCTGGGTCTTTCGTCTGCATGGCGATATAATCTGGGGTGAATTATGCCACTGTTCGTATGATTAGCAGATTATCACTTAGCCCAGTTCATTAAATTGGCAGGCGACGCACTATAAACTCCCACATTAGCACCGGAAACTTCATCGAGGGTTACGCCGGCGCTCTCGAAGGTCTCGAATACTACCTCTAGCACCCTCCTCTGCTGAGGGTCCATAACAGCTGCTTCTCGATTATTGATGCCGAAGAACCGGTTGTCGAAGTTGCGGAGGTCATCCTGAAGAAAGTATCCGCCCAACGGGAGAGTCGTGCCCGGCTCATCCTTGCCGCCCCTATAGCTATAGATGTTGAAGCGATCCTTAGGAACCTCACCCACACCAGAGCGGCCTTCTCTCAAAAAATCCCAGAGCTGTGCGGGACTGGAAATATTGCCCGGAAGCCGGCAGCCTAGACAATTCTAAGGTTAGTCTCATTCAAACGCCGGACTGCATGGGCAAAGTAATAAGGCCGACACTTACCAATACCGACGACGGCCATAGGCAAGCTTGTTTGCCGCGCAGTGGCAGGAGCAACCAGCAGACCTGGCACTGTCTCCCCGTCTGGTAATTGCATAGTTATAGTCAAGATTCTGTGACGTTCTACACACAATTTGCCGCTTTCGAAGGGAGGTTTAAGGAGATTAAATACTACTATAAGGACCACACTTCCGGGGTGGTTCCTAGGCACATTCGGCTTGAGTTATACATACATCACCGTTACTCCGGTTCGCAAGGTAAGAGTAACAATTTAACAGTGCAGCACTACGTCTAGGAGGCTCAGCATTGATGTCTGGGACATCCGGAAAAGGCGGCTCGGAGCTAGAAATGGCCTGCCCACCCTGAACCATCTAGCCGAGTTGTTAGTGCAAGGGACACAGCTGTGGATTCCAAATGTTACTGAGTGGGCGCTTTCTGAAAAGCTGGAGATCCACTGGGGTGGCGCAATCAGGTCAGTACTGCGTGCATACCAGTACGGACTATGAAATCCGAAATGCGGTAATCAATTACTGCTTTAGACCACCGGCAGTAGTGCGACAGAACATGAGGTTCGAGTACAGTTTAGACGCGACAGCACCCGCGCCCGCCTCCTCCTTTTTCAGCCCCCACTGTATGTCATGCGTTTTGAGCAGCTGCCGGCTTATGCCAACTCCTGTTTCATGATCTCTAGCTTGGGTTCCTTCTGGCCGTCCCCTACCTGTCATTCATCCCATCCACCAACGTACTTTCCCTATATAATTGACGAAGACTGAACTCATTCAGAAGACTGAAAGGTTGTGATGTAGCTATAGTTCAAGTATTTTGGTACTACCATGTTTTGGGGCAGCTTTTCCTAGCTCGATATGTTGAGGTAGAAACAAATGTATTGCTAGCCATAGGGCGCTCGGATGCAGCGGTCGGAGGAAGATGCACATGATTACGTGGTATCGCCAATGAGTGATCTGCCAGTCTTACTTTGGGGTCCCGGTTATGGCGGGTTTAGGAATTACTTAGCGTGCTGTGATATAGATGATCTTTGGCATGTGATCAATTCTGCATGTCAATTACGATCAAACAATACCCGATATCAAACATTACTCGGGTGTTTTAGGAGATTCGTAGAGAGCTTTTCGAAAAGGGTGTATATATTTACAAGTCACACAAAGAAGCCTATTCAGTGTCAAGGTTTCTCTTACTATGACTGAAGTGTTTTGTCAGTTCCTGCGCGATCTGATACTCTCCGACTATTCTTGATCCCAACCTGGTGTACGCGCCCTCTTACATTTGAACACTGCTAAATATAGATTGGAGACACTGGTAGTCATGAATGTGCCCTCACTCAAGGCAATCGCCGACAAAGCGCGACGGGGTGGGACGTGAGAACTACAGCCTTAGATTCAATCAAACCTATGAACTACGAGTAACGGTGCATCGGAGTGGGTTTTCTGCACGGACATGTTTACTACAGAATCCTACTGAGGGGTGCACATCATAGATCTTCAGTGGAAGGCAAATGGAGGGTAGTGTATTGTATTGTTTGAAAGCCTACTGTGTGAGTCCGTGGCCGGGCCAGTAGACAGTAATCTGCACATCTTTACTTTAATAGGAAGGAGTATGCCAGCACAAGATGCAGAGTCGAACGATCGTAGCAAGGCTATTCTGTGAGGTACACATCTTGACCATCACTTTGCTTACTCGGTTGGGCAAACAAGAAAGTCTACTATACACGCAATTGTTTGGGAGGACGCTTCAGAAGGACCGATGATTTCTGCCATTTCCTATTGATAGACTTATAAGATCTGCATGTGACAAGTGCAAGAGGGGGACTCGCTTTCTCTGCCTCAGTTTGCCAATAGCTCCTCCGTAAGAACTTCCACAATTCCCTGCAGGTACCGCATGATATGTTCGGGCTCGTGGTATGCGTCATTGAAGCTGTACACTAGCTGCAGTTGGTCCCGGAAGGTGGACATAAGCAACATATTCATGCCCATCACAACGTCGACTCCGAGCATGAAATCCCGAATGATCACTCTGTTGGTTCCGTAGGACCGTTGCATGTATTTCTCAATTATTCCCAGGCTGCTAGGAATTGCGTCTCTAGGGACTGGCCCCTTCTGATACTCCGGATTTTGGGTGACAGCAAACAGAATGTCCGTCATATGCGGCACCAAGGGCAGCTTACTGGGATCATTGGCGAACGTCGTCCGGTAAAAGCGGTTAAGAGCTTCCGCCGTTTGGTCGAATGAATTTGGAGACTCCAGGTGCACCGGAAACAAGGTGTAACCAAGCGAGGCAGTGTACTGCGCCCCATGTTTTGGCAGGTAGGGGCGAAGATTGAACTGCGCAGTATTGACATAATGGCACGATGGATGATCAGGATCGGCATGCTTCTTGATTGTCACAATGTAGGCTGCGTGGACCGCGGAAGTAACAGTGATGCCTTTAGCTTTGCAGGCCTGGATGATGGCCTCGGTGGTACGCGTGGGTATATCCAGCCTCGCATGTTGTGACTGACCGGCCGGACGATTGCCGAGGTTAGAGACAGGCCCGATGCCAGGAGCGTGGTCCATGTAAGGCTTATAGAGCGCCATTACTCTTTCCAACTCCTCTGGGGTCGGTTGCTCAGCCACCCCGAGGATTTCACGAAGGGTAGGCGCCAATCGGGAGTGTTCATCGCCAAAAGTGATATTCTCCGTGGGTGGAGACACTAGGATGCTTAGCAGACGGTCCAATAACCGAATGACTCCAATGCCATCGATCGTCTCGTGCGGGGTACGTAGGACTACGTAGTTGGGAGGATGCAGGTAGGTAGTACAGAGTAGCCTGCGTGATAGGCGTGATACTGGCGTACACGTCCTCTGCGTTGGCCGCTGCAGATGTGATCACGGTCGAGGCAACCCAAGCCTGCAAGGCTGCCTCGTCGGGCACCTCATAGACTTTGGTTGTGCCGTTGTGGACTGTGGCTATCTGGGGCTGTTCATACCGCAGCTGCGTCCAGGCCCTCTTCAACGATGCTTCCACCTCAGTCACCGGCATGTCCAACTCAAGCTGGAGTTTGGTGAAAATGGTGTAATGACGCCTGCCATTGCAGGCAGCGGCAGAAAGAGATGCGATCAAGGCAAAATAGTTCTCAAGGCCATCTCCAGGGCGCTCCCAGTAATGGGCTGACACTTGTGACCAGGCCATACCTGCGGTAGATTGTCGACGAGAAAGGGGAGATAGTAATTTTGAGGGGATGTGACTGCAGCGATAGTACAGAGAGTGGAAACGAACCCCTCCGGCCACCCTTTTAAAGAGCACCGCCCCCTCAGAAGTGAACGCGAGCTATTGGAGACAGAGGGGCGGGGGGCGCTGTGACATGCAGTACAAACAAGGGTTAACGATGGGGATCGTCGTAAAGCTTGACAAACACTACTCTGAGTCCTATTGATCCCTGTTCTTTTAGTGCTTACTTGATGCCTTAGGGGCTCTTCACTCAGCCACTTGGCGTCAATTTTCCTTTCTTCCCCTCTTTTCTTAGTTTGATTGCGTTGTGATTAAATGCGGCCTTTCATACTCCGTACTGCCGTCAGCATGTTGGATTCCCAACGAGGCCAGGATGCCCTGACGCTGACATTGGAAACTGACAGCGGGCACAAGGCTGAGCCGCCACCAACTTCGTTCGCTCCGCTCCCCGTCATTGATGACACGGACAGGTCCTACAGTCGTATGTTATTTACCGACTCCCATATTGCGTCCTCCTTTGTTCTTGCTCTTCCTGGTTGCAAAGGTCACATTATATGTTGAGGCGCGTGATTACTAGCAAAGCAACGAAACAGCGAAAGCAAGCAAACGAACGCGCAAAAATGCAGCAAAAGTGTGAGTTGAATTAGTAGCTATCTAGGTGATCTAGTAAACAAAGCGAGAGGTCGTTTGTGGGCGGCCTGAGCGCCTGGCACGTGACTTCGCCTACTCCAGCAGATGCCTCGACATTATACGCCCTAGGTTGCTTTGACTGTGTCCCTCATGGCGCTAGACATCCCCAATGGTACGCCCGACTGCGGAGAAGGGATTTTCATTACAACCATTTTCCTTATTGTCCTCATCACGGTATTCACAACGCTTCGGGTTATCAGTAAATTTGTCGCCCATCAAGACTGGTGGTGGGATGACTTCTTCGCCATCCTCGCATTGGTATGCGTGCTTCTATACACTGACAAAGTAACATACGTTTCTGACCGCATTGTCATTTGACCCAGCCGCTCGAGTTAATCGTTCTCTCCCTCGTGCTGGCGTGGAGGCAAATCGGCCTCGGCTATCATATGGATGTAGTTGCCGCAATAAACCCAGAATATATCATGACCGGCGCCCGCTAGCTATACGTGGCAACATTTTTCTTCGACGGCTCAGTCTGTGTGCCAAAGATTTCGGCCTTGTTTTTCTACGCACGCGTATTTCGATCCAACAACCGCGCCTTTCGCATACACCTCTGGATCGTGGGTGGGCTCACATCTGGATGGCTCTTAGCAGCCTGGATCTCTACCATTCTTGGATGCCACCCCATCCCAAAGGTCTGGAACACTACATTACCAGGAACATGCATCGCCCAATTCCAATGGTATATATCAACGGCCGCTCTTTCGTCTACGATCGACCTGTACATCTTGTGCCTTCCAATCCCCATGATCTGGGGTTTGCAAGTCAGTCTAAAGCGACGCGTATACCTTCTGACTGCCTTCATGATGGCTTACTCAGTCATTGTGCTATCTCTTGGCCGCCTGGTCGCTGTTGTCCAAGTCATACCCATCATGAGCCAGGACCTCACCTGGCTCTTTGTCAAATACTGCTATTGGTCCGTACTTGAGGGATCAATATCCATTATCTCCATTAGCGTGCCTAACTGTATTGCCTTGGCGAAGGCACTGCGGAATACTCCAGATTCAAAGGTTCGCTTGGGTAGCAATCAAGGGAGTAGAAAGTCCCCTAGCAATATGGGCTCGCATCTCGGTGGGCGGAAAGACACTGTCTCGTGGCAAAAGGGACATGCAGGCTGCGGCAGTGTTGGCAAGCTCGTTTCAGATGTTCAAGTCAGCCCGAGTGAGTACGGGCATCGCCGGAACATGGATATCCCACTCGGCGCGGTCCGCATTGAAACTGATATTGAGGTGAGCAGACTTGTATGATATGACTAGATATGTGTACATACACCAATGGAGATAGCATATCCTTGGGGTTTATTGTTACTAGTATGCCAAGTGTTATCAGGCTGGGCAATTCAGCAGCTTGTATGGATGATTACATGCCAAAGTCACCACAAATCAATCACTGTATGCATGCGTTGCGATGTCTGGCCGCCGGACACGGGAAAAACCTCTGTTGATTGAGCGCTATATTGTTGTATTCACTTAATGTACCAGATCGACATATACTATCAGCTGACGAGGCGTATTAGCACAGATGAATAGTGGTAGTAAACTCTACTCCCCTTATGCCAAGGTTGTGATACCGAGACTCAAAATATATAATTCCGACACTGTCCACGGGGCCTTTAGCAAATTTTCATCTTGGCGGAGGGCATTTTGAGAGGAAGGCTGGGGTAGTCATCCAGTATTTTACTAACTTATTGGCCACATGCTCTCAGATGCTATTTGGCAGAGAGTAGGTGTGAGACAGAAAGTCAGACTGTTGGCCTCAGTTCGAAGTAAGTATTGGTATCAAGCAGAAGTATCCAGATTTCAACCATACGTCTTGGTTTACCACCCTGCTAGAATCCTTCAGAATACGATTTGGAAGTATTCACCTTCTCTCTTAGCCATCGCTATAGTAGACTTCAACTATTTCCCACTCCTCTAGGTAAGCAACTCCTCCTCGCCCTCCATTCTTCTCCCTCTCGCCCTAAAACCCCCTCCCCACCTCCCCAGGAAACCTAGGTGGACCCCCCAAACTACACAAAACCGCCTCCCCATCCGCCGTCAACCCATCCAACACCCCCAACTCTTCCGCTCCAAACCACCTCGGCATAACCCACACCCGAAACGGAATCAACCCTATAATCAGAATTGGGAACCCTATGGCCGCAATAGTCTGAGAGATAGCCACGCACGCAGCGACCCCCACAACCTGGCACATCACGTAAAGTACAATCTTCCGCTTCGGAACACGGAGTAATTTCTCATTCCGCGGGATGAACCGATCCTCCCGAAGTAGAAAGATGATCTTTTGCAGGATACCGTTCGATTCAATGGAGCCCCAGCCTACTATGAAGAAGACACCCGCGAACACGGCGGCCGGCATGGTGTGTAGGACTGTCAGGAGAGGACCCGTCATGGTGCCGATTATGGCCAGGCCCATGAGGAAGTGGGAGATGCGTTGCTCGATTACGGCTGTGGGGGTAGTGACGGGATGGCGGAGTTCGGTGCATTCGAGGTCGTCTGGGTTCGAGGTGGGGATGATGTGGAGGGTTGTTTGGGTGACGGTTAGGGACGTGGTGTGGACGGGGGCCTGAGTTGGTAGATTGTTTAGTATGGGGTTTATGTACGTGGGGGAAAAGTGAGTGGGGGTTGTACCTGTGGGACGAGGCCGTTCGGCATTGGGATGCCGGTGATCCCGGCGATGAAGGTGGTGCAGCCTAAGAGGTAGAAGTCCCAATGGAAGCCGGCTGGTTTCTTTAAGGGGTATTGTCTGCTTTGAGCACCGAGGCTGCTGACATTCTGTTTCGGGTTAGTATCGTAAATCGGGAAAGTAAATTTCATGTTGACTGGGGATTGATAAGACATACATGGTCATAATAGAAGAGCAGCATGACCAAGAATCCAAAAGGTAGGGCTGCAAATATCCATTTTGTCTCCAATTCCCAGAAGTGAATCAGCCAACCACGTGGTTGTGTCGGATAAAATGCTCGAGTGATGGGCACGAATGAGATACCGGTCTCCTGGAGGTTGCCGGGGATATGTGCGAATCCTACCCAGAAGATGGTTCCAATCTGGTTGAGAGTGAGTGTAAGGTCATCAAAATTGAATAAGGGGTAGATCTTACTACATAAGCATAATCAGCCAGTAGTCCACGAAACCATGGTCGGCAGATTGTGCTTGAGCCCAGCAACTCAAGTCCGTATATTGTGAAGAAGTACAGAATGGCTATCATGCAACTCATGAAGCCTGCGGTTGGCCCGTAGACTGTGAACTCATTAACGAGCTCTTCGACGCCCTTTACTGCTCGACTTAGTACCAATCCCTGCAAGACAATAGTCTCTATGGGACTTACTGCAATAGATAATCCCAACATATGCACCAAATGACTCAGATGAAAAGTCGGTCACATAGCGCATATAGTCGCAGAGGTTGCACACAGCAACAATCCAATGGAAGATCGCCGCCCAGATAGCAGTCCAGCACATGAAGTTAGCGTATATGAAGGGCTCGTATATGACTACAATATCATATATGGTGTAGTTGAACAGCGATATTAGTCCAGTGATACCGACAATAGTAAGTGGTTGTGCGCCCAGGACGCTAAACACCATAGCTGCGAGTGCCGAGGAAAACAGCGCTTCATTGATGCCGTAGAACTCTCCTGTTCGGCGGTACATATCCAATGTGTAGGCGATAGCAGGGAGAATACTGAGTACGTTAGAGAAATCAAAGTGGTGTATTCAAGAAGGACCTAGGACCTACTTAATGAAGTATATGCGAATCGTACTTGCGACGGTTCGATAAGTGAACGCATCTCGGACATCACTCCAGTAGTAGGGTAATCGCCGACGCACATCATGATACATGCCTCTGCATGGATTCAGGACACGAAAGCGTCTCCATCCTGTCCGGTTGTCATAAGAGTAAGTATATGGACTCTGCCTATTGAGGTACTTGGTGTCGGGCATGGTGGTTTGATTATTGTCATGTATAGGACAAGGACGATAGGAAAAGACGGTCTCTTATTTATACTAATGATTATTGGGCCTGTACTAGACCTAAAACCCTTTCGCTTTTACACATCTCCCAACCGATCTAGCCGATTTGGTAGGGCCGAGAGGGAAAGTTCTCATGTTGGGGTGGACGGTCAACTGCCCTTGGATGATGCGTCAACACACCATACTGCTCGCAACCTTGGAGAGAACAAGACCTGACTCTAATGTTACCTGCTATCTAACCCATACATTCTAAATATATAATATCGTCCTGTCCACCTTGCTAGAGCAAAGAATTATCTTGGATAACTGGGTTGAGCGATGAGAGAAAATTAGTCAGCAATTCTGCCCGAGCAGAATCTGCCCTTCTTGGCATCCCAGAGGTAGCCGATAGCCGAGTTAAGACCCTCTTCATAACAGTATGATCTCAGTATCTTCAGTAATAAGCTATTGTTGAGGTATAATGGACTCTATAGCACTACCCCTTGTTTCACAGTTGTCGAACATCCTTCAGAACCCAATCTTTCCGGCGCATTTTCAGTCGGCCGTACAGGCTGTCCGGCAGAGTCTGGATAGGAAGCAGAAGCGTGCAATTAAGGACGGCGGCTTGAAAGAAAATGGCGACTCGCAGCTCTACCTCAAAATTGAAGCTTTCTTAGTCAATAAGGAGACGAGTTCAGCGCAAGGAAGCAGGTTAATCTTGGTAAATATCAGTTTTTCACCGACGATTTCGACCTTGCCTGACTTTACCTAGGGACACATTGATCTTCGAAGTGGGAAGGCAGTGCCGTTGCCACCCACTCCGGTCTCAACGCCTGACTCTAGGGTAGGCTTACTTGGTGCCCAATAGTACAATGATTCAAGTAACAGGTTTTACAGATTAGCACAGAATATGCTACTACCACCATTGACTCCAACAAATGCCGTGATAACGGGGACGCTCAGCGCTACCCCAACAAGCGGCGCAAGACCATAAGCGCACTCCGACCAGCAAAGGCGACCACCATTCATCCAGACAGATCAGTTGATGCTGAGCACGAAAGCTTATCCTGGGAAGCCGCTGCCGATTCCAGTGGATCCAAGCCTTCTGTGCGACAGGTCCACAGTGACACCCGCTTTCCGCAACGAAAGAACCCACGGCAGGAGTATTCGTTGCCTGTGCTGGAACCGACCTCGGGCGATAAGCTTATAGCAGGGATATGGCGACAGTTACATTCGCCTGTAAAGCTGAGTCGTCTGCCTTCGGTATGATCCTGTTAAGAAAGGAAGTATGATTCAAAGGCTAACAGATTCAGATCATACAATCCAATACGGACATCCGAACCGGTGTCAGTCTTGAGGTGACCGTCCCGAGAGCATTAACATTAGCTTTACTAACAGGAGAAGGTCTTTCGCGAGATCAATACCCTATGTCTGAAATACTACAACCAAAGCCAATCTTCTCGTGCTCTGGAAATGATCGTCCAAGCATACTGGGTAGAATGTTTCGAAGCACGCGTTGCCGTTATCCGACTAGAGAAGCCTCAACTCTCAATGACAGATGCGCGAATGATGGTTCTGAAGGAGGCTTGCGTGGTTCTCAGTTGGAAGGAAAAGGATCTTCGTAATCGAATGTACTGCTTTCTCCTTTCCCATCGACTGATTGCAGTACTAATGCATATATAGGGCTATCTGGCGCGGTTACAAAGAAATCAAGGACACAGGCGGTTGGGCATGTCTCATATTCGCCAGTACCGGTATATATCGATTCTGCAAGTATCGCACGGAGTTCGGGGAAGGATTGTTTACCCGCCTACGGCATCTGCGATCTAGCTTCGAGGTAGCGGCCGACACTCTTCACCCGGGATGGCGGGACCTGCTGCAAGTTATCAGGCAGGATACGTCGATCGCATATCACGGCCATCCGCATGAGTGGGTAACCATGTCTGAGGATGCAGCTGTCCCTCTGGCTTCAACATACGCGCATCTCAACCTTCCTCAAGAGTTTCATTACCAGTTCATCGACGTGTGTGTACTAGATCACGCTGTATTTGGAGATCAGGATCCACGTCATGTCCCGGAGCTAGATCCCGATGTGTGCCTTGTATGCAAAGCAAGGCAGTCAGATGAGATTGAGAAGAATCAATGCCTGTGTTTTCCAGCGTTATTCGGTGGCGTTCGTCATCCGGTGCCAGTCCAGGTATTTCGGACGTCGACTGGGAAGAACAATGGCGTTATTGCGCGTTGTGTAAGTTATTTGTTTTCTTTACCCGAGCATAGCGCACCCCTCTCTTTGACAACTTACTGAAGCAGAAGTAGAACTTCGAACGCGGAACCGTCATAGGCGAATTCACAGGCCTCATCACAAACGGCATAGAAGGAGTAGACGTGATGCTTGGTGGCTCACGTGGTCGAACATATCAAATATATCAGGGTCAGATGGGCAATTTCACCCGATTCATCAACCACTCGTGTCGACCGAATAGCCAATTTCAACGGTTCTACTGGAGGGGCATGGAGCGCATAATTGTGGTCTCACGGGGCATTATGGCAGGAACGGAAATCACTGTCGACTATTCGGATAATTATTGGCGCCAGCTGAGCAAGAAATGTCTTTGTGGGGAGTCATGTTGTCGATTTCCTGGGAGGGAGGGATAGCGGTTACTAGTATCTTTGCACAGTCCGGATTTGGCGTCAGGGAGTGAACATTCAGCGGATCCGGATTCAGGGACCTAGTGCGGCCATAACATGCGATAACAGAGGATAAAGAGCAAGAATGGCAACCAGAATAAATAAGTATATACCTGTAGATAGCAACTTCAATCAGAGAGTCTCATATAACTTTCCTCGAGATACCCTATCACCTCCCAACGCCTAATCTCCTACCATGGAGTCATACTAGCACCTCACTGTCGTACCTCCCCGTCTCGTAAATCTTGCATCTCAACCCCTAAATCTTGTCCCCGACGATCCCCAGTCTCCCTCTCCACCCGCAATACTGCCCCCTCATTCTCCTTCCTTAAACCATGAGCCCTCACAAACAGTGTAACCACCGACGCCAAGCTCGCAAAAGCATTATACATCACCCAGACCATCCGCAGCGTCCGAAAATACGTCTCTCTGACAGCAACCTGCTCACTGGCTTCAAGACCACTAATCTTCTCCACATCCGACGCCGCAATCGTAATTTCCATTCTTTAATTGAGGGGTCTAAAATCATAGATATTTAGACAATAAGAAAGTCTGAGGGTTGTTGATTACACTGAAAGCGTTCACAAAGAAAAGAATATATATATTCATAAACGTGTGTCAGAGCAACACAACACATCAGTAGAGATATGTACAGTCTTGTACAATCTATCTAAATAAGTCTATCGATCAAGCGATCTATCACAATCAATGATGATTATGAGTATATGTACAACACCCTTACTCATCAATGGCAAACCGATCCACAAAGCGGAAAGTGTAGAGTCCCTTCAAGACCTCCTTGGCGATCTTCTCGGTGGTCTCGCTCAAGCCAGTGTACACACCAGAGCGGGAGGAATCAATACCAGCGTTCTTGAGCGCAGCGCTACCGCTACCCACAGCAGCCACGGGCTTGCCGTACCTGAAAGAGTCGACCAGGATCTGGTAAGGTCTGGCCGGAGGGTAGAGAGTAGAGGTGGCGGTAGAGTTCATCTGGTTAGCCAGGGAGGGAGAGGCAAAGAGGCTCTGGACACCGTCGGCGATGATGAGGGCATCGAAATTGATAGCGTCGGACAGGGCGTAGGTGGTGTTGACACCATCGGCGTAGGCCTCGGTGACGATGTTCAGGTCGACACCAGCAGCAGAGAACTGAGCGGCCATGGCCTGGCCCTGCTTGATGGACTCTGGGTGAGAGTTGGAAGCGAGGAAGCCAACCTGCAGACCTTCGATGCTGAGGAGGGGCTTGCCGAAGGTGCCGACGTTGGAAGTCTTGTTGGAGGTGTAGTAGGTCGGGTTGGGGGAGGGCTCGTCAAGACCAAGACCACGAGCAACACGGACGGCAAGGTTGTTGTTGACCATGTTCAGCTGGTTGACAACATTCTCGCGAACGTGGGGGCTGTTGACCTTGGAGTTTTCGAAGACAATGGCGTTGACAACCATCTGCTGCTCAGCCGGGATCAGAGAGTTCCAGAACATGGCGGGCTGGGACCAGTGGTCGTCGAAGGTCGGGCTGGGCTCGCGGATGAGGTGGCCAGAGGCGTAGCGGTAAGGGGAGGTGAAGAAGCCGTGGCCGTGGGTCTGGTTGGCTTGCATGGGGTAGCCATTGCTCATGGTGTTGGGGGTGTAGGCCCAGTTGTTGGTAGGGATCTGCTGCTGACCGAAGCCGTCACGGTTGTTGTTGTGGACGGGCTTGCGTGGACGGTTGACGGGAATTTGCTCGAAGTTGGGACCGCCGTGACGGGTCAACTGGGTGTCCAGGTAGGAGAACAGACGGCCTTGCAGCAGGGGGTCATCGGTGAAATCGATACCAGGAACGACGTGGCCGGGTTGGAACTATAGAAATTAGCAATTGGTTTGAAGCTTAGAGCAACGGGGGATACATACACCAGCCTGTTCAACTTCAGCAAAGTAGTTGGTGGGGTTGGCGTTGAGCTCCATCATTCCGAGAGGAGTGTAAGGGACAACCTCCTCAGGGACCAGCTTGGTGGGGTCCAGAAGGTCGAAACCAAAGCGGAGCATGTCGGCTTCGTCCATGATCTGGGCTTGCAGCTAGAGGATTGTCAGCGACCGAAACTACGAGTGAAAGGGAGGACGATTGGGGACTAACCTCATATTTGGGGTAGTGACCGTTGGCGATCGCATTGTACAAATCCTGACGGTGGTAGTCGCTGTTCTTACCAGCAGCAGCCTGAGCTTCATCCCACACCAGACTGGCAACACCCTGCTGGGACTTCCAGCGGTAGCGAACCACCTTGGAAGTGCCATTGGCAGCGACAAAGCGGAAGCTGTGGACACCGTATCCATTCATATGGCGGAAAGAACGAGGAATACCGTTACCAGACATCAGCCACAAGGCACTGTGGAGGGCAGTGCTCTGCTGGCTGAAGAAGTCCCAAGCGGAAGTGTGAGCAGTTGCGGCCTGAGGGATCTCATTGTTGGGCATAGGCTTGATGGCGTGGACAAGATCGGGAAACTGGATGGCATCCTGGATGAAGAAGGGAGCAAAGTTGATTCCGACGATGTCTAGTAGAGACACAATTGTTAGCATGTACGACAATTATTATTGTTGTGTTGTCATATTAAGCATACCATAGTTACCTTCGTCAGTGTAGAACCGACAAGCATGACCGTGAACATCACGCGCGGTATCAACACTTCCACGGAAACCGACAACAGTAGAGAAGCGACAGAACATCGGAGTCTCCTTTTCATTGGCACTCAAGAAATCGGCAGCCGTGACGTTGGACCAGTCGGCGTAGGACTTGAAAGTACCGTATGCACCGGCACCACGGGCGTGGACGACACGCTCGGGGACCTAATTGAACAAGAAAACTTGGTCAATTCATTGCTACACACTGTGACAGCTACTATACTTACACGCTCATGGTCGAACCGTTGGAGCTTCTGACGGAAGATAAAGTCCTCCAACAGGGTAGGTCCACGGCGACCGGCCTTGAGACTGTACTGGTCGGAGATCGGGGTCCCAAAGTCGGTAGTCATGTAGCTACCAGTGTCATTGACATAGAGAGTGTTGTCAATGGTCTGTTCCGTGACCTCAATGGTATCGCCAGCATTGTCCTGCTCCTGGGTGAAACTCATTTCACCCGACAGATAGGGGCATTGAGCCCCAGCGATACCAGCAACAGCTGGCAAAAGCCAGAAATGACGCATGGCTGAGGAATCGAAGCCGAAAAGAATTCAGAATGCTGGGATCTTTCGAGAAGCCTCACCAAGGGGAGTCCCCTCGGGTCCTTATATCGGCTTCCATGGCGAGGCAAGTAAACAGCCCACGCGTCTTAGTTAAGCTACGAATCCAGAATTTGAGTCGATTTACAGCCAAACGGTGTCGGGACTTGGTAATCCGGACCCTCCTGTTGGGGAGACGAAGGGGCTCCACCAGGGTCATGCAATGTTGATCACTCGATGTGATGAGACGAGGAACGCAATGGGCTCAATCAAGATAGATCACCACAATAAGTGACAAACTGGTACTCGGTGACAAGAACAAATACCTTCTGCATGAGGCTAATCGGAAAGTACACCCACGTTGAGTTAGCACATGGGATTTCTATAGGCTACTAATGACTTCGCGTCATACCAATTTCGGAGATTTAGAGTTGTGCCTGCTGCAAGCCGAATAGAATTGCGCTGAGGGCGGGTGGCTTGCAGGCATGCCAAGGCCGTGGGTTAGGCGTGGGTTACTTCAGCAAGCGGTTCTGGACACGCGCTGCTTGGTAAGAGGCCAAGCCGATGAACATCATCATCTCCACGGACTTGGTTTCAAGAGGTTAGGGCTGGTGGCCCGATTGGTGCGGCTGCTTGGTAATCCCCGGAATCTGGATCGTTCCGCCGGTTTCATAGCCAGACCAGCTACCCAGACACTCTATCTACATGTTGCGAACGAGGTTTCTGCACGTTTCTGAGCTCTGGACCTCTCCCAGTTATTAATCGGTCATCATCCCATGCCTTTAACCTGGTGCGTCATCGAGTGTGGGAGGATCGCCGATGGAAAGATGACAATTGTCCGAGAAAGGGCTGGTCAGGTCATCACCCGCCCACGTGATCGGGTCTGGAGCAGCTGGGTGGGGGGG